>NW_024609616.1:105000-115000 GCF_018296145.1 Oncorhynchus tshawytscha | reverse complement strand
GAATTAGAGAACGCACACTTAGATTCACACAGGACACCGAATAGGACAGGAGAAGTACTCCAGATATAACAAACTGACCCTAGCCCCCCGACACATAAACTACTGCAGCATAAATACTGGAGGCAGAGACAGGAGGGGTCAAGAGACACTGTGGACCCATCCGAGGACACCCCCGGACAGGGCCAAACAGGAAGGATATAACCCCACCCTCTTTGCCAAAGCACAGCCCCCACACCACTAGAGGGATATCTTCAACCACCAACTTACCATCCTGAGACAGGGCCGAGTATAGCCCACAAAGATCTCTGACCTCGCCTTCTGGATGATAGCGGGGTGAACAGGCAGTGGCTCGGGTGGTTGTTATCCTTGATGATCTTTATGGCCTTCCTGTAACATCGGGTGGTGTAGGTGTCCTGGAGGGCAGGTAGTTTGCCCCCGGTGATGCGTTGTGCAGACCTCACTACCCTCTGGAGAGCCTTACGGTTGTGGGCGGAGCAGTGCCGTACCAGGCGGTGATACAGCCCGCCAGGATGCTCTCGATTGTGCATCTGTAGAAGTTTGTGAGTGCTTTTGGTGACAAGCCAAATTTCTTCAGCCTCCTGAGGTTGAAGAGGCGCTGCTTGAAGAGGCGCTCCTCTCCACTACTGTTCCATCGATGTGGATAGGGGGGTGTTCCCTCTGCTGTTTTCTGAAGTCCACAATAATCTCCTTAGTTTTGTTGACGTTGAGTGTGATGTTATTTTCCTGACACCACACTCCGAGGGCCCTCACCTCCTCCCTGTAGGCCGTCTCGTTGTTATATGGCCAATATACCACGGCTAAGGGCTGTTCTTAGGCACGACGCAACGCAGAGCCGTGGTATATTGGCCATATACCACAAAACCCAGAGGAGCCGAATTGCTGTTATAAACTGGTTTCCAATGTAATTTTAGCAGTAAAAATACATGTTTTGTCATACCCTTGGTATATGGTCTGACATACCACGGCTGTCAGCCAATCAGCATTCAGGGCTCGAACCCCCCAGTTTATAATACAAGATAACCATGACCTTTACTCTCTCTTTGGTCTTTTAGTCTTTTGTTCTTATAGTCTCTAGCCATCTCTCTCTCTATCTTTATCTCTCTTTATCTCTCTTTATCTCTCTCTCTCTCACACACGCATACACACACACTCTACCAACGAGGCCAACCCAAACATACACTGTATGCATCGACCCAGCTGACGTAGGAGACTACTCTACACACACACACACACACACACACACACACACACACACACACACACACACACACACACACACACACACACACACACACACACACACACACACACACACACACACTTTCTGGTACACAGCGGAGTAACAGAACATTATAATATCTGCCATGGTTACGTAAAGAGCCAGATGTCATTGGCTGATGCTGGCAGAGGTTTCTTAAGGGGGTGTATGCCCCAGTGTCACTTGCGGTGTACATGCGTGCATTCATGCTTTTCGGCTTGTGCACTCATTTTACAATCACAATCTACATTGTGAATTTGGAAGTTGTATCTTAATGTGCCTACGTTGTGTTGTTGTGAGGTCAGCCATTTGTGTTGTGGCTGAGTAAATTGGCCCAAACATTGGCACGCCGGGCGGCCATCTTAGGTGTGGCTTAGTCTTTCAAATGACACATGGGGTGCGTGTGTGTGTGTGTGTGTGTGTGTGTGAGTGCTCTCCCCCTCTACAATGTACAAACCCCCTCTAGAGAGTGTGAGAGGCTGATATACAGTAACAGTCAAAAGTTTGGACACACCTACTCATTCAAGGGTTTTTCTCTATTTTACAACTTTCAACATTGTAGAATAATAGGTCATCAAAGACATCAAAACTATGAAATAACACATAGAATCATGCAGTAACCAAAAAAGTGTTAAACAAATCAATATATATTTTATATTTGAGATTCTTCAAAGTAGCCACCCTTTGCCTTGATGACAGCATTGCACACTCTTGGCATTCTCTCAACCAGCTTCATGAGGTAGTCACCTGGAATCCATATAAATTAACAGATGGGCCTTGTTAAAAGTTTTAAAAAATGTTATTTCCTTCTTAATGCGTTTGAGCCAACGTGTTGTGACAAGGTAGAGTGCCTATTTTGTTGTCTTACAACCTGGAATTAAAATAGATTTTGTGGGGGTTTGTATCGTTTGACTTACACAACATGCCTACCACTTTGAAGATGCAAAATATTTTTTAATTGTGAAACAAACAAAAAAAAACAGAAAACTTGAGCGTGCATAACTATTCACCCCCCCAAGTCAATACTTAGTAGAGCCAGCTTCTGCAGCAATTACAGCTGCAAGTCTCTTGGGGTATGTCTCTGTAAGCTTGGCACATCTAGCCACTGGGATTTTTGCCCATTCTTCAAGACAAAACTGCTCCAGCTTCTTCAAGTTGGATGGGTTCCTGCTGGTGGACAGCAATCTTTAAGTCATACCACATATTCTCAATTGGATTGAGGTCTGGGCTTTGACTAGGCCATTCCAAGACATTTAAATGTTTCCCCTTAAACCACTTGAGTGTTGCTTTAGCAGTATGCTTAAGGCCATTGTCCTGCTGGAAGGTGAACCTCCATCCCAGTCTCAAATCTCTGGAAGACTGAAACAGGTTTCCCTCAAGAATTTCTCTCTAACCCAACCCTGATCTGTACTTCTTCAAAACATTGTCCCTGACCTGTTTGGATGCTCCTTATGCTCCTTGGTCTTCATGGTGCCGCTTGCTTGGTGGTCTTGCACACTCTGTGGCCTTTCAGAACAGGTGTATATATACTGAGATCATGTGACAGATGATCTCAGTATATATAAACAGGCATTCCATTGCACACAGGTGGACTTTATTTAACTAATGATGTGACTTCTGAAGGTAATTGGTAGCACCAGATCTTATTGAGGGGCTTCATAGTAAAGGGGGTGAATACATATGCACACACCACTTTTCCGTTTTGAATTTTTTTAAACATTTCACTTCACCAATTTGGACTCTTTTGTTTGTCCATTACATGAAATCCAAATAAAAACCCACTTAAATTACAGGTTGTAAAGCAACAAAATAGGAAAAACACCAAGAGGGGTGAATACTTTTGCGAGGCTCTGTAGGGTGGTATACAGAAGATAGACCTATTTGGTAAAAGACCAAGTCCATTTTAGGGCAAGAAGAAGAACAGCTGAAATAAACAAAGAGAAACGACGGTCCATCATTACTTTAAGACACGAAGGTCAGTCAATCCAGAAAAAGAACTTTGAAAGTTTCTTCAAGTGCAGTCGCAAAAAACCATCAAGCTCTATGATGAAACTGGCTCTCATGAGGACCGCCACAGGAAAGAAAGACCCAGAGTTACGTCTGCTGCAGAGGACAAGTTCATTAGATTTACCAGACTCAGAAATTGCAGCTCAAATAAATTCTTCACAGAGTTCAAGTAACAGACATACCTCAACATCAACTGTTCAGAGGAGACTGTGTGAATCAGGCCTTCATGGTCGAATTGCTGCAAAGAAACCACTACTAAAGGACACCAATAATAAGAAGAGACTGATTGGGGCCAAGAAACATGAGCAATCGACATTAGACCAGTGGAAATATGTCCTTTGGTCTGATGAGTCCAAATTTGAGATTTTTTGGTTCCAACCGCCATGTCTTTGTGAGATGCAGAGTAGGTGAACGGATGATCTCTGCATGTGTGGTTCCCACCGTGAAGCATGGAGGAGGAAGCGTGATGGTGGGGGTGGGGGTGCTTTGCTGGTGACACTGTCAGTGATTTATTTGGAATTCAAGCCACACTTAACCAGCATGGCTACCACAGCATTCAGCAGCGATACGCTATCCCATCTAGTTTGCGTTTAGTGGGACTATCATTTGTTTTTCAACAGGACAATGACCCAACACACCTCCAGGCTGTGTAAGGGCTATTTGTCCAAGAAGGAGAGTGATGGAGTGCTGCATCAGATGATCTGGATTCCACAATCACCCGACCTCAACACAATTGAGATGGTTTGAGATGAGTTGGACCACAGAGTGAAGGAACAGCAGCCAACACGTGCTCAGCATATGTGGGAACTTCTTCAAGATTGTTGGAAAAGCATTCCAGGTGAAGCTGGTTGAGAGAATGGCAAGAGTGTGCAAACCTGTCATCAAGGCAAATGGTGGCTACTTTGAAGAATCTAAAATCTGAAGTATATTTTGATTTGTATTACACTATTTTGGTTACTACATGATTCCATGTGTGTTCTTTCATAGTTTTGATGTCTTCACTATTATTCTACAATGTAGAAAATAGTCAAAAGAAAGAAAAACCCTCGGCAAAACATTTGAGTGTTTGTACTGTGAGTTCGTGTGTGTGAGTGTCTGTGTGTCTGTGGGGGTGTATTTTCTGTGTGCATTCATATGTGTGTGTGAGTGTCTGTGTGTCTGTGGGGGTGTATTTTCTGTGTGCATTCATATGTGTGTGTGAGTGTCTGTGTGTCTGTGGGGGTGTATTTTCTGTGTGCATTCATATGTGTGTGTGAGTGTCTGTGTGTCTGTGGGGGTGTATTTTCTGTGTGCATTCATATGTGTGTGTGTGTGTCTGTGTGTCTGTGGGGGTGTATTTTCTGTGTGCATTCATATGTGTGTGTGAGTGTCTGTGTGTCTGTGGGGGTGTATTTTCTGTGTGCATTCATATGTGTGTGTGAGTGTCTGTGTGTCTGTGGGGGTGTATTTTCTGTGTGCATTCATATGTGTGTGTGCGTACGTGTTTGAATACATGTGTTCGTGTGCATGCATGTGTGTGTGTGTGTGTGTCTCTGTTTGCGTTTGTGAGTGAGTGCATATGTGTGTGTGGGTGAGTGCATGTGTGTGTGTGCAACCCTGGTATTGGAGCTAATGAAACCAGAACTCAGCCTGAGACACACACACGCATGCACATACGCACACAGAGTTGAATACACACTTCCATATGATCCTACATGCTATCATGCCTGTGTGTGTGTGTGTGTGTGTGTGTGTGTGTGTGTGTGTGTGTGTGTGTGTGTGTGTGTGTGTGTGTGTGTGTGTGTGTGTGTGTGTGTGTGTGTGTGCTTGAGTGAGGGAGAGATATAGAGAGATCATTTAGCTGACTCTGGAGAAGGCTGTATGTGTGCATCCTTGTGTGTGTGTGTGTGTGTGTGTGATGTGGGGTTATTGTATCTTTAAGAAAATGCACCTTGACTGCACATGTCAATGAGCAGGGGGAGGTGGGGTTAATGCGACAGGCCAGGGGGAGAATGGGGGTAGAAAGGGGGAGGTTGGTGCCCGGCCAACTCTGAGGTCACCTTAATATTTAATCAGCCTGGAACCTTCCCCTGGAACACTCTCTCTCTCTCTCTCTCTCTCTCTCTCTCTTCTCTCTCTCTCTCTGTCTCTCTGTCTCGCCTCTCTCTCTCTCTCTCTCTGTCTCTCTCTCTCTCTCTCTCTCTCTGTCTCTCTCTCTCTCTCTCTCTCTCCCCTCTCTCTCTCTCCATCCCTCTCTCTCTCCCCCTCTCTCTGTCCCTCTCTTTCTCCCTCTTTCTATCCCTCTCCATTCTCCATATCTCTCCCTATCTCTCCCTCTTCCCCCTCTCCCCACCACTCTCCCTCTTTCTCTCCCCTCTCCCCCTCTTCCCCCTCCACCACTCCCCCCTCCATTGCTCCCTTTCTCTCCCTCTCTCTCCCCCTCTTCCCCCTCTCTCCCACCACTCTCCCCCCCTCTCCACCACTCTCCCCCTCTCCCCCCTTTCATTCCCTCTCTCTCCCCCTCTGACAGCTGTGCAGAAAAATGGAGAGGATGGAGATAAAGAGGGAGGGAGGGTACAAGAAACACCACTCGCCCCCTCTTACAGAAACACACAGACATTTAGTTGTACCATTGGCTGTCCCATTGCTAGCCCAGTAACCACGGCAATGACAACGCTGGAGGACAGCGAATAAGCCAATCAGAGGTCAAAGACACAGACAGCTGATGGACAGACAGATAAGAAAGTAAGCAGAGACAAAGATGAAGAGATAGAGATGGTGGGATAGAGAGATGGAGATACAGAGAGGTGGAGGGATAGAGAGGTGGAGGGATAGAGAGATGGAGATACAGAGAGGTGGGTGGATAGAGAGGTGGAGGGATAGAGAGATGGAGATACAGAGAGGTGGAGGGATAGAGAGATGGAGGGATAGAGAGATGGAGATACAGAGAGGTGGAGGGATAGAGAGATGGAGATACAGAGAGGTGGAGGGATAGAGAGATGGAGATACAGAGAGGTGGAGGGATAGAGAGGTGGAGGGATAGAGAGATGGAGATACAGAGAGGTGGGTGGATAGAGAGGTGGAGGGATAGAGAGATGGAGATACAGAGAGGTGGGTGGATAGAGAGGTGGAGGGATAGAGAGATGGAGATACAGAGAGGTGGGTGGATAGAGAGGTGGAGGGATAGAGAGATGGAGATACAGAGAGGTGGAGGGATAGAGAGATGGAGGGATAGAGAGATGGAGATACAGAGAGGTGGGTGGATAGAGAGGTGGAGGGATAGAGAGATGGAGATACAGAGAGGTGGGTGGATAGAGAGGTGGAGGGATAGAGAGATGGAGATACAGAGAGGTGGAGGGATAGAGAGATGGAGATACAGAGAGGTGGAGGGATAGAGAGATGGAGATACAGAGAGGTGGAGGGATAGAGAGGTGGAGGGATAGAGAGATGGAGGGATAGAGAGGTGGAGGGATAGAGAGATGGAGATACAGAGAGGTGGAGATACAGAGATGTGGAGGGATAGAGAGATGGAGATACAGAGAGGTGGGTGGATAGAGAGGTGGATGGATAGAGAGATGGAGATACAGAGAGGTGGAGGGATAGAGAGATGGAGATACAGAGAGGTGGAGGGATAGAGAGATGGAGATACAGAGAGGTGGAGGGATAGAGAGGTGGAGGGAGAGAGAGATGGAGATACAGAGAGGTGGAGGGATAGAGAGGTGGAGGGATAGAGAAATGGAGGGATAGAGAGATGGAGATACAGAGAGGTGGAGGGATAGAGAGGTGGAGGGATAGAGAGATGGAGGGATAGAGAAATGGAGATACAGAGAGGTGGAGGGATAGAGAGATGGAGGGATAGAGAGATGGAGGGATAGAGAGATGGAGGGATAGAGAGATGGAGATACAGAGAGGTGGAGGGATAGAGAGGTGGAGGGATAGAGAGATGGAGATACAGAGAGGTGGGTGGATAGAGAGGTGGAGGGATAGAGAGATGGAGATACAGAGAGGTGGAGGGATAGAGAGATGGAGGGATAGAGAGATGGAGATACAGAGAGGTGGAGATACAGAGAGGTGGGTGGATAGAGAGATGGAGATACAGAGAGGTGGAGGGATAGAGAGATGGAGATACAGAGAGATGGAGGGATAGAGAGATGGAGATACAGAGGTAGATAAATGGATGGAGAGAGAGAGAGAGGAGAGGGGCACAGGGAGAGAAGAGGTAGAGCAATGGATGGAGAGAGAGAGAGGAGAGGGGCACAGGGAGAGAAGATGTAGAGAAATGGAGGATGGAGAGAGAGAGAGGAGAGGGGCACAGGGAGAGAAGATGTAGAGAAATGGATGGAGATAGAGAGAGAGAGAGAGAGAGAGGGGCACAGGGAGAGAAGATGTAGAGAAATGGATGGAGAGAGAGAGAGGAGAGGGGCACAGGGAGAGAAGATGTAGAGAAATGGATGGAGAGAGAGAGAGAGAGAGGGAGAGGGGGCACAGGGAGAGAAGATGTAGAGAAATGGATGGAGAGAGAGAGAGGAGAGGGGCACAGGGAGAGAAGATGTAGAGAAATGGATGGAGAGAGAGAGAGAGGGGAGAGGGGCACAGGGAGAGAAGAGGTAGAGGGAATGGATGGAGAGAGAGAGAGAGAGAGAGAGGGAGGGGCACAGGGAGAGAAGAGGTAGAGCAATGGATGGAGAGAGAGAGAGAGAGAGAGAGAGGGAGAGAGAGGGGCACAGGGAGGAGAGGTAGATAAATGGATGGAGAGAGAGAGAGGAGAGGGGCACAGTGAGAGAAGAGGTAGAGGGATAATGGATGGAGAGAGAGAGAGAGAGAGAGAGGGGGCACAGGGAGAGAAGATGTAGAGAAATGGCTGGAGAGAGAGAGAGAGAGGGGCACAGGGAGAGAAGAGGAGAGCAATGGATGGAGAGAGAGAGAGAGAGAGAGAGAGAGAGGAGAGGGGGGCACAGGGAGAGAAGAGGTAGATAAATGGATGGAGAGAGAGAGAGAGAGGGGCACAGAGAGAAGTGGTAGAGCAATGGATGGAGAGAGAGAGAGAGAGAGAGAGAGAGAGAGGAGAGGGGCACAGTGAGAGAAGTGGTAGAGGGATGGAGAGAGAGAGGAGAGAGGGGGACTGGGAGAGAAGATGGAGAAATGGATGGAGAGAGAGAGGAGAGAGAGAGAGGAGGGGGCACAGGGAGAGAAGAGGTAGAGAAATGGATGGAGAGAGAGAGAGGAGAGAGAGGAGGGGCACAGGGAGAGAAGAGGTAGAGAAATGGATGGAGAGAGAGAGAGAGAGAGGAGGGGCACAGGGAGAGAAGAGGTAGAGAAATGGATGGAGAGAGAGAGAGAGAGAGAGGAGAGGGACAGGGAGAGAAGAGGGTGGAGGGATAGAGAAATGGATGGAGAGAGAGAGAGGGAGAGAGAGAGGCACAGGGAGAGAAGAGGTAGAGAAATGGATGGAGAGAGAGAGAGAGAGAGAGAGAGGGGGCACAGGGAGAGAAGAGGTAGAGAATGGATGGAGATAGAGAGAGAGAGAGAGAGAGAGAGAGAGAGAGGGAGAGAGAGGCACAGGGAGAGAAGAGGTAGAGCAATGGATGGAGAGAGAGAGAGAGGAGAGAGAGAGAGAGAGGGGCACAGGGAGAGAAGATGTAGAGCAATGGATGGAGAGAGAGAGGGAGAGGGGCACAGGGAGAGAAGAGGTAGAGCAATGGATGGAGAGAGAGAGAGAGAGAGAGATGAGAGAGAGAGAGGCACAGGGAGAGAAGAGGTAGAGAAATGGCTGGAGAGAGAGAGAGAGAGAGGCAAATCAAATCAAATCAAATCAAATTTTATTTGTCACATACACATGGTTAGCAGATGTTAATGCGAGTGTAGCGAAATGCTTGTGCTTCTAGTTCCGACAATGCAGTAATAACGACCAAGTAATCTAACTAACAATTACAAAAAAAACTACTGTCATACACAGTGTAAGGGGATAAAGAATATGTACATAAGGATATATGAATGAGTGATGGTACAGAGCAGCATAGGCAAGATACAGTAGATGATATCGAGTACAGTATATACATATGAGATAAGTATGTAAACCAAGTGGCATAGTTAAAGTGGCTAGTGATACATGTATTACATAAGGATGCAGTCGATGATATAGAGTACAGTATCAACGTATGCATATGAGATGAACAATGTAGGGTAAGTAACATTATAAAAGGTAGCATTGTTTAAAGTGGCTAGTGAGGCACAGGGAGAGAAGAGGTAGAGCAATGGATGGAGAGAGAGAGAGAGGGAGAGGGGCACAGGGAGAGAAGAGGTAGAGCAATGGATGGAGAGAGAGAGAGAGAGAGAGAGAGAGAGAGAGGGGCACAGGGAGAGAAGAGGTAGATAAATGGATGGAGAGAGAGAGAGGAGAGGGGCATAGGGAGAGAAGTGGTAGAGAAATGGATGGAGAGAGAGAGAGAGAGAGAGAGAGAGAGAGAGGGACAGTGAGAGAAGTGGTAGAGAAATGGATGGAGAGAGAGAGAGAGAGAGAGAGAGAGAGAGGGAGAGGGGCACAGGGAGAGAAGAGGTAGAGAAATGGATGGAGAGAGAGAGGAGGGAGAGGGGCACAGGGAGAGAAGAGGTAGAGAAATGGATGGAGAGAGAGAGAGAGAGAGGAGAGAGGGCACAGGGAGAAAAGAGGTAGAGAAATGGATGGAGAGAGAGAGAGGAGAGGGGCACAGGGAGAGAAGAGGTAGAGAAATGGAT
>NW_024609616.1:0-100000 GCF_018296145.1 Oncorhynchus tshawytscha | reverse complement strand
ACTCATTCTCCTCATTTAGTGTGTGTGTGTGTTTGTGTGTGTCCCTCAGGTGCGGTGCGAGCCTCCAGTATCTTCCCCATCATGAGTGTGATCCTGCTCTTCATGGGAGGGCTGTGTATAGCTGCCAGCGAGTTCTACAAGTCACGCCACAACATCATCCTCAGCGCAGGCATCCTCTTCGTCTCCGCAGGTAGACATGGAGGGAGGGAGGGTTAGGGGGAGGGTGAGGGAGGGACGGGTAGAGGTAGAGGGAGGGAAGTTTTTGGTGGAGGGAGGGTGACAGGGAAGGGGTAGAGGTAGAGGGAGGGAGGGATAGAGGGGGAGGAAGGGTTAGGGGGAGGGAGGGTGAGAGGGAAGGGGAGGGATAGAGGTAGGGAGCGTGAGAGGGGAGGGATAGGGATAGAGGGAGAGAGAGAGAGGGGAGGGGGAGGGAGAGGGGGTGAGAGGGGAGGGGGAGGGAGAGGGGGTGAGAGGGGAGGGGTAGGGATACAGGGAGAGAGAGAGAGGGGAGGGGAGGGATAGAGGGAGAGGGGGTGAGAGGGGAGGGGTAGGAATAGAGGTGGGGAGCGGAGAGGGGAGGGATAGGGATAGAGGGAGAGAGAGAGAGAGAGGAGAGAGGGGAGGGGTAGGAATAGAGGTGGGGAGTGTGAGAGGGGAGGGATAGGGATAGAGGGAGAGAGAGGAGAGGGGAGGGGTAGGGATAGAGGGAGAGAGAGGGGAGGGGGGGCGGATAGAGGGAGAGGGGGTGAGAGGGGAGGGGTAGGAGATTAAGGGTCGGAGGGAAGGGAGAGAGAATAGGAGAGAAAAGTAGGGAGAGAGGAAGAGAGAGAGGGGAGGGAGGGAGACAGAGAGAGGAGTTCTGGGCTGCTGGTCTAGATAACTATCTCCATGGTGCAGGTCAGACATATAGAGCACATCTCTCTCTCTCTCTCTCTCTCTCTCTCTCTCTCTCTCTCTCTCTCTCTCTCTCCCTCTCCCCCCCTCTCTATCCCCCTCTCTCTCCCCTCTCTCTCTCTCCCCCTCTCTCTCACTCTCTCTCACTCTCTCTCTCTCTCTCTCTCTCTCTCTCTCTCCCCTCTTCTCTACTCTCCTCTCTTCTCTCTCTCTCTCTCTCTCTCCTCCCCCTCTCCCCCTCTCTCCCCCCTCTCTCTCCTGTTGCTAGGCTGTGGCGAACCCATGAGGATTCCTCTCTAAAAATAAGGTGTCCCTGACACAGTTCTGCTCTGTTGTAGCCCCATCATTTACACATGTTATATATATGATTAAAGAACAGAGTGATAAGAGAGACTACAGAGAGAAAGACAGAGGCAGAGACAGATGATAGACACATAGAGAGCAAAAGAGAGAATGTGTAAGAGTGGGGCGGGGAGAGAAAGAGAGAGGGCAGAGGGGGGGGGCAGAGAGAGAGAGAGAGGGGGGCAGAGAGAGAGAGAAAGAGAAAGAGAGGGGGGGGGGAGAGAGAGAGAGAGAGAGAAGGGGGCGGGGAGAGAAAGAGAGAGAGAGGGGGGGCAGAGAGAGAGAGAGAGAGGGGGGGGCAGAGAAAGAGAGAGAGGGGGGTGGAGAGAGAAAGAGAGAGAGAGAGAGAGGGGGGGGCGGGAGAGAAAGAGAGAGAGGGGGGGCGGAGAGAGAGAGAGGGGGCGGGGAGAGAAAGAGAGAGAGAGGGGGCAGAGAGAGAGAGAAGGAGGGGGCGGGGAGAGAGAGAGAGGGGCGGGGAGAGAAAGAGGGGGCGGAGAGAGAGAGGGGGGGGGGGGCGAGAGAGAGAGAGTGGGGCGGGGAGAGAAAGAGAGAGAGAGAGAGAGAGGGGGGAGGGGAGAGAGAAGAGGAGAGGGGGGGGGGAGAGAGAGAGAGAGGGGGAGAGAAAGAGAGAGAGGGGGCGGAGAGAGAGAAGGGGAGAGAGAGAGAGGGGGGGGCAGAGAGAGAGAGAGGGGGGGGAGAGAAAGAGAGAGAGAGAGGGGGGGGAGAGAAAGAGAGAGAGGGGGGGAGAGAGAGAGAGAGGGGGGAGAGAAGAGAGAGAGGGGGAGAGAGAGAGAGAGAGGGGGGGGAGAGGAGAGAGGGGGAGAGAGAGAGAGGGGGGGGGCGGAGAGAGAGAGGGGAGAGGAGAGAAGAGAGAGAGAGGGGGGGCGGAGAGAGAGAGAGAGGGGGGGAGAGAAAGAGAGAGAGAGAGGGGGTGGAGAGAGAGAGATGGGGGAGGAGAGAGAGAGAGAGGGGGGGAGAGAGAGAGAGAGGGGGAGAGAGAAAGAGAGAGGGGGGCGGAGAGAGAGAGAGGGAGGGGAGAGAGAGAGAGAGAGAGAGAGGGATACAGAGTGAGAGAGAGAGAGAGGGATACAGAGACAGAGACAGAGAGAGAGAGAGAGAGAGAGGGATACAGAGACAGAGACAGAGAGAGAGAGAGAGAGAGAGAGAGACAGAGGGAGAGAGGGAGAATGGACATGGTTAGAGACCAAAAACTCTAAGAACAAAAGACCAGAGCGACAGTAAAAGTCATGGTTAGTGGAAATGCCTCAAAATTCCATGAAGGGAAGATGGTGGTTAGAGAGAGAGATAGATGAGTCTGATTATGATGATGAGGATGATGACCCCCTCTCCCCCCCATCTATCTCCCTCTTTCCCCTCTCCTCCAGGACTGAGTAACATCATCGGCATCATCGTCTACATATCAGCCAACGCAGGCGACCCGTCCAAGTCGGACTCGAAGAAGAACAGTTATTCCTATGGCTGGTCGTTCTACTTCGGCGCCCTCTCCTTCATCATGGCCGAGATGGTGGGCGTGCTCGCCGTGCACATGTTCATCGACCGCCACCGGCAGCTCCGCGTGGGGGCCGCCATCAGTGCCGCCGACTACCTCCAGGGCGCCGCCATCACGCGCATCCCCTCCTACCGCTACCGTTACCGGGGACGCTCGCGCTCCAGCTCCCGTTCCACCGGGGACGCATCCCGGGACACGTCACCGGTGGGGCTGAAGGCATTCGGGGCGCTGCCATCGACGGAGCTGTCCATGTACACGTTGCCGCGGGATACACTGAAGAACCAGACAGGCACGCCGACAGCCGCCTATAACTCAACCACGTTGGAACGAGACCACAGCTTCCTCCAGGTCCACAACAGTATTCAGAAAGACCTGACGGACACGGGCAACGCAGCTAACCGCCGCACCACACCTGTATGAGAGACAGAGAGAGGGAGGGAGAGGGGGCGGAGAGAGGGGCGGAGAGAGGGGCGGAGAGAGGGGAGGAGAGAGGGGTGGAGGGGGGGAGAGAGGGGAGGGGCGGAGAGAGGGAGAGAGGGGCGGAGAGAGGGGTGGAGAGAGGGGCGGGGAGAGAGGGGCGGAGAGAGGGGTGGAGAGAGGGGAACAAAACAGAGAGAAATGGAGGGATGGTGAGAGAGTTTCCATGTTGAAGAGAGGGGCGGAGAGAGGGGTGGAGAGAGGGGCGGAGAGAAATGGAGGGATGGAGAGAGGGAGAGAGGGAGGGGGAGAGAGAGAGGACTCTGAGGGAGGAAGAGAGTGAGTAAGAAGGAAGGATGAACAGAGCGTAACAGAACAAAACAGATGAGCTCTGCTTCCGTTATGGATACTTCTACTACAGCGATGATGATGGTGATCTTCTTATGAGTTTCCATGTTGAAAAAAAGTGGGAAAAAAGTGAAAAAAGAAAATGCATGACTTTCCCTTCTACCGTTGTTTAAGGAGTTTTAAACATGTTTGTAAAGTTATGACAGGGGAGGATGGGAAACGAGAGGAACAGGGAGAAAGGAGGCAAGGGGGGGTGTCACTGTCTCTCTGTACCCAGAGAAGGGGTGAGGTAGTGGGGTTGGGGAACCACGGAGGAGTGGGGAGACTAGGGCTAGACTACGAGTTTAAAACGGAGTTCAATTTTTTATGACTCTCTTCTTAGTTCCCTACACCCCATACACCCCTTCTCCCCCTCCTTCCCTACACCCCTTCCCTCCACCCCACCCCTACACCCCTTCTCCCCTTCCCTCCTTCCCCCTGCACCCCCTCCTTCCCTACACCCCCCCTTCCATACACCCCTTCTCCCCTCCTTCCCTTCCCCATACACCCCCCCTCCTTCCCTACACCCACCCCTTCTCCCCTCCTTCCTTCCCTACACCCCTACACCCCTTCTCCCCCCTCCTTCCCCCCTACACCCCTCCCCCTCCTTCCACACCCCCTCCTTCCATACACCCCTTCTCCCCCTTCCCTCCTACACCCCTTCTCCCCTCCTTCCATACACCCCTACACCCCTTCTCCCCCTTCCTTCCCCCTTACACCCCCCAAACCCCATACCCCTCCCCCTCCTTCCATACACCCCTTCTCCCCTCCTTCCCTACACCCCTCCTTCCCTACACCCCTTCTCCCCCTCCTTCCCCCATACCCCCTTCTCCCCCCCTCCTTCCATACACCCCTTCTCCCCTCCTTCCCTACACCCCATACACCCCTTCTCCCCTCCTTCCCTACACCCCATACACCCCTTCTCCCCTCCTTCCATACACCCCTTCTCCCCTCCTTCCACACCCCTTCTCCCCTCCTTCCATACACCCCTTCTCCCCTCCTTCCATACACCCCTCCCCCTTTCCCCCTCCTTCCATACACCCCTTCTCCCCTTCCATCCTTCCATACACCCCTTCTCCCTCCTTCTCCCCCTTCTCCCCTCCTTCCATACACCCCTTCTCCTTCCATCCTTCCATACACCCCTTCTACCCCCTCCTTCCATACACCCATACACCCCTTCTCCCCTCCTTCCATACACTTCCATACACCCCTTCTCCCCTCCTTCCATACACCCCTTCTCCCCTCCTTCCATACACCCCTTCTCCCCTCCTTCCATACACCCCTTCTCCCCTCCTTCCATACACCCATACACCCCTTCTCCCCTCCTTCCATACCTTCCCATACACCCCTTCTCCCCTCCTTCCATACACCCCTTCTCCCCTCCTTCCATACACCCCTTCTCCCCCCTCCTTTCCATACACCCCTTCTCCCCTCCTTCCATACACCCCTTCTCCCCTCCTTCCATACACCCCTTCTCCCCCTCCTTCCCAATACTCCAACACTCTTCTCTTTAGTTGCTCTGTTTGATTTCATTATTTTTTTTACATTTTTCACATGAATACTGTGAACCATTGTGGGTTGGGACTTTAACGCAGGGAGGGAATCCAGACCGCAAAAAAAAGTAATGGTCTAAGTTAATATATGTATCAATTATATATGAATATATGAATATATATGTTACTAAATCACAGAGAGACTTCCCTGACGCAAAACGTGAAAATAACTAAAATGACATAACGACAAACAAGGTGAAACAAAATCAAGTCGTCATGGAAACTACAGCGGAGGAGGAGGAACGAGTTGATTCATTGGGACTGAAAAACAACAACAACAACAACAGGAAGTGACGTAAACATAGCTTACAGGGAACCATGGCAACTAGCCAACAAGCAGTTTAGTTAATAATATATAGATAGATTCTATTGTTTTTAAGTGATTCCTTCTGTTACCTTTCTGCTGACTCAGGTCCCTGGACCAAGACCATATTTGTTTTGGGGCTGATAGGTGAAATGTCAAACGTCGACATCACTTCCTCTTTGGACGGACGACGCTACAAAAAAAGAGGTAGAGTCCAGAGGGGAGTCACACGATGAGCCACATGAGTTCTGGGTAATCGGACAGTGAACTACTTACTCTAAGACAAACGGACACTTTGCGAAAGACACTGCTATAAAAAAAGAAGAATCCGTGAGAGAAGATGATCAACCAGACGAAGCTAAGCCTGAGTGACTCCCATGTTAAGAACTCTACATGCATGCTAATCAAATCATCCAACCTACATGTTGAACACAATGCAGTGGGGGGTTGTTGTGGAAACCAAGTTGGCAGTTAAAATGTTAATGTAATGTGTGTATTTCTCTTTTGTGGACGACAGGCAGGTAGAAGGGGCGGGGCTTCATTTAACAATGCTTTCAAGGGGCGTAACTAATCAAAGAAACAAACTTTGACGAAGGTAAAGCCTTTTTTAAAATAAGAGAAAAAAAACGGATTTCTTTGGAACGAATACTTATGTCATCTTCATTTTGAAATCTCACACAGCCTTATGGTCTTTCTTTCTTTCTTTCCGTTGTGTTGTTTCAATGAAAATAAAAAAGCTTAACGTCTTTTCAAGGTGCCAGAATGAATCAAACGATCCTTATCTTGGATGCATCAAGTCCCAATGATGAATAAAATTGGAACCCCTTAGGGAACTATATGACCGCTTGTTGATTGGTTGGTTGATTGATTGGAATCTCTGTTGTTGTCTTGTCTAAACCAAAAGTCTTTATTGATTGATCAATGTATTTGATGTCATCATTTTAAAACACACACATAGCCGCGGGAACACCCCCTGAATTTTTTAAAATAAGATAAATAAATAATTAAATATATATTTTAAGAAACACAAAAGTAGTGAACTGGGCCTTGACAAGTCCTGTGTTAGTGGACCAATATAGACATCTGTAGTGCGGGCCTCCAAACTACTTCCTGTGGCTATGAATACACATATACAGCTCCTTCACTTCATCAATGCAATAAAACAGTATGGTGTGTTGTGTGCTGTACAGTATGTGTGCTTGTAGGTCACTGCTATGTTCATATTGATCTCTAACTAGTGTCCTGACTGTCGTCTTTTTTCACTGTGGATGATGTCAATTCATCTCATCCTCTTCCTCTTCCTCTCCTCTTCCTCGTCCTCTCTATTAGTCCTGTGACTGACTTGAAACCGAGTAGCTGATTTGGTGTGTGTGTGTGTGTGTGTGTGTGTGTGTAGCTGATTTGGTTCTGGGTGTTGAAATGATCTGTCTATCTTTAACAACAGATCCTCTTTGCAAGCTTGTCCTCCTTTTCTCCTCTATGCAGCCATCCATCCATCCATCATCCCATCCATCTATCATCCATCCCATCCATCCATCATCCATCCATCATCCATCCCATCCATCCATCCCATCCATCCCATCCATCCATCATTCCATCCATCATCCATCCCATCCATCATCCCATCCCATCCATCATCCCTCCCATCCATCCATCATCCATCCCATCCATCTATCATCCATCCCATCCATCATCCATCCCATCCATCATCAATCCCATCCATCATCCCATCCATCATCCATCCCATCCATCATCCATCCCATCCATCATCCATCCCATCTATCATCCATCCCATCCATCATCCATCCCATCCATCATCCATCCCATCCATCATCCATCCCATCCCATCTATCATCCATCCCATCCATCATCCATCCCATCCATCCATCATCCATCCCATCTATCATCCATCCCATCCATCATCCATCCATCCCATCCTTTGCTCCTGTCTGTGCCATTCCATCGGTGGCGATAATTATGTCAGAGTTCTAGTGGAATGGAGAACACTAGTGCATGTGACACTCTCTACCCCCCACTCTCTCTCTCTCTCCCCTGGTGTGGTGTGATCAAAGGGTCTGGCATGTCTCTCTACAGTGCTGCTGTGTGATCACTGAAGAGGAGAGAGAGAGAGCAAGAGAGTGAAGGGGGAGGGAAAGTGAGAAAGAGAGAGGGAGGGAGAGAGCGAGGTGGAGGGGACAGGGATATCGACAGAGAGAGAGAGAGTGGAGGGTCCGTCATATTAGTCAGAATGGGCCAGCCACACACTGCCCTCCTCTGGCTCGGAGGTGGAATCATTTAATCACGTTATACCACTGTCCTCGTGTACATCTTGTTCTTTTCTGTGACCTCATTGATGAAGGTAATGAGTCGTCACTCATAACTCAACTCATAACTCCAAGCATGAATTATATGCCAAGAAACCAACGCCAAATGCTGTATGTTTGAGTAGACTGTGTGGAGGTCTTGTGATTGATTTGTTTGCTTGATACATGGTGTGATAGCTGAATGTACTGTTTGGGTGGGTTGAGGTACGGTGACTGATTGTGTGTTACCAGTATACTGTGCTGCCTGCTAGAACAGATGCTCCGTCCTCTCTCACCTGCTCCTCTTAATGAGCTTCGAGGGTCACAAAGAGTTTGGGGCGATAGAACAGTCCGCACCTCCACCTACAGAGAGAAGGAAGGAGGGGGAAAGAGGGAAGGGAGGGAGGGCGAGAGAGATGGAGGGAAGGAGGATGAGGGAGGGATGGGGAGAGAGAGAAAGGAAGGGGGAGGGGAAGAGAAAAGAGGGAGGGAGAGAGGGAGGAAAGGAGTTAAAGAGATGAGACACAAAGAGAGAAGGTGAAAGGTGAGAGAAGGAGGAACTTTAGACAGGCAGAAAGACAGACATGCACACAAACAGGCAGGCAGACATAGTTCCCTGTTGTGCCATGTTATCTAGCCCAGGGCTATCCACTCCACTGCTGTCCAACCATGACCAAGCAAGCTGCTGTGTCCTATCACTTCTGCAGTACCAAATGACACCCTATTCACTATTTAGGGCCATTCCCCCATAAGTATCTGGTCAAATGTAGTGTGCTGGGAATACGGTGGCATTTGGGACACAGGCCATGTCTCTCCCTTATCCCACACAACAACATCACCTTGGCTTCAAGGATTCAGTCCGATCTTTGATTTCAACATGGCAATGTGCCATTTCAATTTCCGGCTGAGCTGACATATAAAGGCAAAACTGATCTCAAATCAGCACTCCTATGTGAGCATTTTATCAAGCGTCTCAGAGTAGGAGTGCTGATTTAGGACCAGGTCGGCTTTTTAGATCCTAATGAATATAATTATATGAACAGGTGGAACCTGATCACTCCTTCTCCGAGAAACTTGACGAATACATTTGACATCTCCCAGAATGTCTTCTATCTCTGGCCCCCTCTTGTGGCCGGTCAAAAGGGGTGCTGTGGGTTTGTGGCTGGGCACGCACACACACACATGCACGCACGCACACACCCACACTCTTTGGCTGAGGAGGACAGGTGCAGAATAAATAGCCGTCTGTGTCGGAGCTAGGTTAGCGTAGCACACGGGTGTTAGTCTAATAGGCTTCACACACACACCGCTACGCACGCAACCAAATACACAGGCAAACGTTCATTAAAGTTTTATTTGAAGCAGCTTTTAAAGCTGGAATCCTTCATGTTGAAGCTGCCATGTCTGTTTGGGTATTACAACGACAAAGAAGTTACTTCAGACAATGAAAACGGTTTTGTCCCCTCTGACATAATTGCACGTGCGATAGAGCACAATATGTGCTGGAATTAGTTGTAACATACTGCGTGATGCACCTCAATTTGCAACAAAAAACCATAACGGTGTTGTGGCGGCCAGGGGGCGCTGTTTCCCCCTCCTGCGGATTCCATCTTCAGGGGCTGACACAGGAGCTTGGGAACGACGCTGGGGAAAGTGATGATGCTTTTGCTGCAGTATTTTAGTCAAGTGCTTTTTCTATTGATTCTGATGTTTATGTTGTGAGTGTCATGGAGTCACTCACACAGCAGTAACAGGTGTCCTTTGTCCTCGTGAGTGTGGTACACACACCTCCGTGGCTGTGTCCTGCTGATGACAGATGGATGGAGACTGTGTGTGTGTCTGTCAGGAAACTCCCTGTCCCAGACGGTGTCCTTCCACTAAACCTGTGTGTGTGTGTATTCATGGCTCCCCCTGTCTCTCCATGCCAGACTTCTGTGGTGAGGGGTCCCCCTCCACCCTGCTAGGCCAGTCTGTCTCAGTCAGGCACCCTGGTTTACGCACACATCATGCCAACACACACATACACACACACACACCAAGCCAGACTGGGCACAACGCAGCCAAACTCTACCCCATGCCATGCCAGAACCAATATCCAATCTCTCTCTCTCACGCACATTTACAAAGCAAGGACATTGGTTTGACCCCAATTTCAACAACTGTCTGTCAATGTGTGGAACCGACTACTTAAATCCTCCCCCCAACTCATCATGGCTCTCTACTTCACACTAGAAAACCAATCAATATTTATAATATATTTAAGATTGCATCTATTAAATGTAATTTTATTTAAGATTGCATAGTTCGCTACAGATTAACCATATATTTAACATTAAAGACTAAACCATAAACCCACATACTGTATTAAAACAACAGTTACCATAACAGTGGCATAACTAATAACCCTCAACATGTCATTATACTCTCAGTAGTTATGGGAACAGAATTCCAAGGCAGCAGTCTATTTTAATGCGGGTCATAATATGAGATTCAATCACCATGAATGAGTGGCTTTGAGGCGGACTGTCAGCCTAGTTCAATAGAGGCCTCGTAGCATAGTGTGTGTGTGTGTGTGTGTGTGTGTGTGTGTGTGTGTTAGACATGAGAGGCTATAATAGGCAGTGGGTCTGACCCCGTTACAATGAGAGGAGGGTCATTAAAACAGTAATTACAGGGTTGTTAACGAATAAACAACAAACGGGTTTGGAAATGATGGAAATTATGTGAAGGTCTCCAGCTGCAAATGCAGAAAGAGAGACAGATGGAGAGAGGATGGGCGGGGGGTGGAGAGAGACAGAGAGAGTGGGTGATGGAGGGAGAGAGGGATGGAGAGGAGAGAGTAAAGGAGAGAGAGAGTGGGTGATGGAGGGAGAGAGAGAAGGAGAGGAGAGAGTAAAGGAGAGTGGGTGATGGAAGGAGAGGAGAGAGTAAAGGAGAGTGGGTGATGGAGGGAGAGAGGGATGGAGAGGAGAGAGTAAAGGAGAGGAGAGAGTAAAGGAGAGAGAGGGTAGGTGATGGAGGGAGAGAGGGATGGAGAGGGAGTGGGTGATGGAGGGAGAGAGGGATGGAGAGGAGAGAGTAAAGGAGAGAGAGAGGGTGATGGAGGGAGAGAGGGATGGAGAGGAGAGAGTAAAGGAGAGTGGGTGATGGAGGGAGAGAGGGATGGAGAGGAGAGAGTAAAGGAGAGGAGAGGAGAGAGTAAAGGAGAGAATGGGTGATGGAGGGAGAGAGGGATGGAGAGGAGAGAGT
Source organism: Oncorhynchus tshawytscha (assembly GCF_018296145.1). Taxonomy (NCBI): domain Eukaryota; kingdom Metazoa; phylum Chordata; class Actinopteri; order Salmoniformes; family Salmonidae; genus Oncorhynchus; species Oncorhynchus tshawytscha. Next base: position 89,041 of record NW_024609616.1, on the reverse strand, counting down.
AAAGGAGAGAGAGAGTGGTGATGGAGGGAGAGAGGGATGGAGAGGAGAGAGTAAAGGAGAGTGGGTGATGGAGGGAGAGGAGAGAGTAAAGGAGAGAATGGGTGATGGAGGGAGAGAGGGATGGAGAGGAGAGGGAGAGTAAAGGGGTGATGGAGGGAGAGAGGGATGGAGAGGAGAGGAGAGGGAGAGAGGGATGGAGAGAGGAGAGAGTAAGGAGAGAGTGATGGAGGGAGAGAGGGGATGGAGAGGAGAGAGTAAAGGAGAGAGAGAGGAGGGAGAGAGAGGTGATGGTGAGGAGGGAGAGAGGGATGGAGAGGAGAGAGTAAAGGAGAGAGAGTGGGTGATGGAGAGGGAGAGAGGGATGGAGGAGAGAGGAAAGGAGAGAGAGAGTAGGTGATGGAGGGAGAGGGGGATGGAGAGGAGAGGAGAGAGTGGGTGATGGAGGGAGAGAGGGATGGAGAGGAGAGAGTAAAGGAGAGAGAGAGTAGGTGATGGAGGGGGAGAGGGGATGGAGAGGAGAGAGTAAAGGAGAGAGAGTGGGTGATGGAGGGAGAGAGGGATGGAAAGGTCCCCCCATATGCAAAACTCTAGCAATCAGAATACTGTACAGAAATCACAAACTTTAATTCCATTTATCATGTTCTCCTGCATAACTCAGACAACGTGAAGAATATACAGAACATTAATTATTGTAGATAACAGTTTCATCTTAATCTCCACCCCAATGTAAGGTGGATGTCTCAATGTCAGATGCAGTATTTTTCACTTAGGGAATGTTGGGCCAAGTTCTAGAACATTGGGCCAGGTCCTAGAATCCATAGAAATATAATCCATATATCCTTTCTAGAGGCCATAGAAACAGAATATATACAATGTAATAGATATTTATATGTGTTAGGCCAGATTCTATTCTGCAGGTTCTACAATGTTAGGCCAGGTTCTAGAATGTTCAGGTTCAAGATTGTCAGGCCAGATTCTAGAATGTTAGGCCAGGTTCTAGAATGTTAGGCCAGGTTCTAGAATGTTAGGTCAGGTTCTAGAATGTTAGGCCAGATTCTGTATGGTCTGTAGTCTGTCTTGGTAGAGAGAGTGGAACAGCTGGGCTAGACTCAGAAAGGGAGCTTCACAGTTCTCCATCTCCTTCTGCAATACAGATGCCATGCACACACACATACACACAGAATGAGAAACATTTTAATCATCGCTTTGTTAGAGGGTATACTGTTTTTGGACTTGGTGTTGGCACTTTGGCTCCAGAAGCCTATGAGTTTGTCTGTTGTGTCCAGGTGTGGGTGCACTCACAGCGGACGTCTCGTGGTACTGCAGCCCCTGGCTTTGGGCCCACTCCTGGGCCACCGAGGTCTCCACCTCCTTCCGCGAGGACAGGTCCGACTTGTTACCCACCAACACACCTGAACGTCACAACAACAACACACGCACACACACACACACACACACACACACACACACACAGAGCACTAAGATCAAGTACCTCCAGATACAGGGGGTCAGAGCTGAGGTGTGTGGTACCTGGGATGTGCAGACCCTGGCAGTGGGCCCTGACCCTCTCCAGCCAGCGACCACAGTTACTGAATGACAGCTCACTGCTCACGTCAAACACCAGACACAACACAGACGGCTGGCCCCACTGTAGAGGGATAGAGGGAGGGATGGGGAGAGAGGGGGTGATGGAGGGTGAAAGAGGGGGGGTGGAAACATTGAATATTGCATCCATTTAACATTCAGCAAAAGAGAGAGGAAAAGAGAGGTATGAGAGAGGGAAGAGAGATGTGAAGAGAGAGGGATGAGAGAGGGAAGAGAGATGTGAAGAGAAAGGGATGAGAGAGGGAAGAGAGATGTGAAGAGAGAGGGATGAGAGAGGGAAGAGAGATGTGAAGAGAGAGGGATGAGAGAGGGAAGAGAGATGTGAAGAGGGGGATGAGAGAGGGAGAGATGAGAGTGTGTGGAGAGAGGGATACCTGGAAGATGAGAGAGGGAAGAGGGATGCAGACCCTGAGAGAGGGAAGAGGGATGGAAGAGAGAGGGATGACCCTGAAGAGAGAGGGATCCAGCCAAGCGACCACAGTTACTGAATGACAGCTCACTGCTGACGAGGGATGAAACACCAGAGATGTGAAGACAGAGGGATGAGCCCCAAGAGAGATGTGAAGAGAGGGGATGAGAGAGGGAAGAGGGATGTGAAGAGAGAGGGATGAGAGAGGGAAGAGGGATGTGAAGAGAGAGGGATGAGAGAGGGAAGAGAGAGGGAAGAGAGATGTGAAGAGAGAGGGATATGAGAGAGGAAAGAGAGATGCAAGAGAGAGGGATGAGATTTAACATTCAGCAAGAAGAGGGATGAGAGAGAGAGGAAAGAGAAGAAGAGAAGAGAAAATGAGAGAGGGAAGAGAGATGAAGAGAGAGGATGAGAGAGGGAAGAGAGATGAAGAGAGAGGGATGAGAGAGGGAAGAGGGATGTGAAGAGAGATGGGATGAGAGAGGGATGAGAGAGGGAAGAGAGAAGAGAGATGTGAAGAGAGAGGGATGAGAGAGGGATGAGAGAGGAAAGAGAGATGTGAAGAGAGAGGGATGAAGAGAGGGATGAGAGAGGAAAGAGATGTGAAGAGAGAGGGATGAGAGAGGGAAGAGAGAAGAGAGGGTGAAGAGAGGGATGAGAGAGGGAAGAGAGAGGAAGAGAGATGAGAGAAGAGAGATGTGAAGAGAGAGGATGAGAGAGGAAGAGAGAAGATGAAGAGAGAGGGATGAGAGAGGAAAGAGAGATGTGAAGAGAGAGGGATGAGAGATGAAGAGATGAGGAGGGAAGAGAGGGATGTGAAGAGAGAGGAAGAGGGATGAGAGAGAGAGAAAGAGAGATGTGAAGAGAGATGAGAGAGGGAAGAGAGAGGAAGAGAGATGGAGAGAGAAGAGAGATGGAAGAGAGAGGGAAGAGAGAGAGAAGAGAAGATGAGAGATGTGAAGAGAGGGATGAAGAGAGGGATGAGAGGAGAGATGTGAAGAGAGAGAGATGGATGAGAGAGGGATGAGAGAGGGAAGAGAGATGTGAAGGAGAGGGATGAGAGAGGGAAGAGAGATGAAGAGAGAGGGATGAGAGAGATGTGAAGAGAGAGGGATGAGAGAGGGATGAGAGAGGGAAGAGAGAGGGATGAGAGAGGGAAGAGAGATGAGAGAAGAGAGAGGGATGAGAGAGAGGGAAGAGAATGTGAAGAGAGGGATGAGAGATGTGAAGAGAGAGGGATGAGGAGGGAAAGAGAGATGTGAAGAGGATGAGAGAGGATGTGAAGAGAGGGATGAAGATGAGAGGGATGAGAGGGATGAAGAGAGAGGGATGAGAGAGGGATGAGAGAGGGATGAGAGGGAAGAGAGAGGGATGAGAGAGGGAAGAGAGATGTGAAGAGAGGGATGAGAGAGGGAAGAGAGATGTGAAGAGAGAGGGATGAGAGAGGGATGAGAGAGGGAAGAGAGATGTGAAGAGAGAGGGATGAGAGAGGGAAGAGGGATGTGAAGAGAGAGGGATGAGAGAGGGAAGAGAGATGTGAAGAGAGAGGGATGAGAGAGGGAAGAGAGATGTGAAGAGAGAGGGATGAGAGAGGGAAGAGAGATGTGAAGAGAGAGGGATGAGAGAGGGAAGAGAGAGGGAAGAGAGATGTGAAGAGAGAGGGATGAGAGAGGGATGAGAGAGGGAAGAGAGATGTGAAGAGAGAGGGATGAGAGAGGGAAGAGAGATGTGAAGAGAGAGGGATGAGAGAGGGAAGAGAGATGTGAAGAGAGAGGGATGAGAGATGTGAAGAGAGAGGGATGAGAGAGGGATGAGAGAGGGAAGAGAGAGGGAAGAGAGATGTGAAGAGAGAGGGATGAGAGAGAGGGAAGAGAGATGTGAAGAGAGGGATGAGAGAGAGGGATGAAGAGAGAGGGATGAGAGATGTGAAGAGAGAGGGATGAGAGAGGGAAGAGAGATGTGAAGAGAGAGGATGAGAAGAGAGAGAGAGGGATGAGAGAGGGAGGAAAGAGAGATGTGAAGAGAGGGATGAGAGAGGGAAGAGAGATGATGATGAAGAGAGAGGGATGGGATGAGAGAGGGATGAAGAGAGAGAGATGAGAGGGGATGAGAGAGGGAAGAGAGATGAAGAGAGAGGGATGAGAGAGGGATGAGAGAGGGATGAGAGAGGGATGAGAGAGGGAAGAGAGATGTGAAGAGAGGGATGAGAGAGGGATGAGAGAGGGAAGATAGATGTGAAGAGAGAGGGATGAGAGAGGGAAGAGAGATGTGAAGAGAGGGGATGAGAGAGGGAAGAGAGATGTGAAGAGAGGGGATGAGATGAAGAGAGAGATGAGAGAGGGATGAGAGAGGGAAGAGAGATGTGAAGAGAGAGGGATGAGAGAGAGGGAAGAGAGATGTGAAGAGAGGGATGAGAGATGTGAAGAGAGAGGGATGAGAGATGAAGAGAGAGGGATGAGAGAGGGAAGAGAGATGTGAAGAGAGAGGGATGAGAGATGTGAAGAGAGAGGGATGAGAGATGGGATGAGAGAGGGATGAGAGAGAGAAGAGAGAGGGATGAGAGAGGGATGAGAGAGGAAAGAGAGATGGATGAGATGAAGAGAGGGGATGAGAGAGGGAAGAGAGATGTGAAGAGAGAGGGATGAGAGATGTGAAGAGAGAGGGATGAGAGAGGGATGAGAGAGGGAAGAGAGAGGGATGAGAGAGGGAAGAGAGATGTGAAGAGAGAGGGATGAGAGATGTGAAGAGAGAGGGATGAGAGATGTGAAGAGAGAGGAGGGATGAGAGAGGGAAGAGAGATGAGAGAGGAAGAGAGAGGGATGAGAGAGGGATGAGAGAGGGATGAGAGAAGATGATGAGAGAGGGATGAGAGAGGGAAGAGAGATGTGAAGAGAGAGGGATGAGAGAGGGATGAGAGATGTGATGAGAGATGGGATGAGAGAGGGATGAGAGAGGGATGAGAGAGGGAAGAGAGAGGGATGAGAGAGGGATGAGGGAAAGTCGTGAATCCTTTGTAACTTTGAAGAGTAGATAAGTAGTGGGCCTCACCAACTTCTCACATGCTTCAACAAAGGTTTCCCTCCCGGCAGAGTCAAAGATGTACAGTTCCTGAGAGGGAGAGAGAAAGAGACAGAGAAATACTGTCAATCATCACAAAGTTATTTTCAGTATGAAACAACTCCAGATTGGTGGCTTCTGTAAACAGCCTAGCTTCTAGCCAATATAGAGGGAGTGTGGGAGTCAGTCTAGGGAGCGTGTACTCACCACACTGTCGCTGGTCTCTGGGATGTTCACTGACTTCACAACCAGTTCCACTCCAGCCGTCTAGAAAACAACCACACAACAACCTAAGCCCAACCATCACACAACAGGCACAACACAACCTAAATCCAACCATCATCACGCAACAACCTACAACCAGCCATCATCACACAACCACAACGCAACCATCGTAAAATAACCACACAACAACGTAAATCCAATCAATACAAAAAACAACCACACAACAACATAAACATACTTTGACACAGGAGGAAGAGTGGGTGTGTTTTAAGGCTGCACACCGCCCTAATTCTTATAGTTTAGGTGTTTTTTCTCCGCTTGCCTCCGACACACAACAAGCCTTGTCACTCAAGCAGCACCGCTCCTCCCCCTCGCTGTTAGATTCACTAGACATTCTGTTCTGTTGGGTCAAACAAGAACGATGCTGCTTTCCACTTTTCTTATTAATATAAATCATTCTATTTCTAGGATCCCAACACTCCACCCAAGTGTTTTGATTTATACAGTGGATTGCGAAAGTGTTCACCTCCCCCCACCCAACCACCCATCCAGCAATTACATCTGCAAGACTGTTGTGGAATGTCTCTATAAGCTTGGCACATCGAGCCACTGGGATTTATGCCCATTCTTCAAGGCAAAACTGCTCCAGCTTCTTCAAGTTGGATGAGTTCCACTGGTGTATAGCAATCTTTATGTCATACCACAGATTCTCAATTGGATTGAGGTCTGGGCTTTGACTAGGCCATTCCAAGACATTTAAATGTTTCCCCTTAAACCACTCGTGTTGCTTTATCAGTATGCTTAGGGTCATTGTCCTGCTGGGTCCCAGTCTCAAACCTCTGGAAGACTGAAACAGGTTTCCCTCAAGAATTTCTCTGTATTTAGCACCATCCATCATTCCTTCAATTCTGACCAGTCTCCCACCCAGTCCCTGCCGATGAAAAACATCCTCACAGCATGATACTGCCACCACCATGCTTCACTGTGGGGATGTTGTTCTCGGGGTGATGAGGGGTGTTGGGTTTGCATTTTCCTTAATGGCCAAAAAGCTCAATTTTAGTCTCATCTGACCAGAGTACCTTCTTTCCATATGTTTGGGGAGTCTCCCACATGCCTTTTGGTGAACACCAAACGTGTTTGCTTATTTTTTTCTTTAAGCAGTGGCTTTTTTTCTAGCCACTCTTCCGTAAAGTCCAGCTCTGTGGGGTGTACAGCTTAAAGTGGTCCTATGGACAGATACTCCAATCTCCGCTGTGGAGCTTTTACAGCTCCTTCAGGGTTACCTTTGGTCTCTTTGTTGCTTCTCTGATTAATGCCTTCCTTGCCTGGTCCATGGGTTTTGGTGGGCGGCCCTCTCTTGTCAGGTTTGTTGTGGTCCCATATTCTTTCCATTTTTTAATAATGGATTTAATGGTGCTCCGTGGGATGTTCAAAGTTTCTGATATTTTCATATAACCCAACCCTGATCTGTACTTCTCCACAACTCCCTGACCTGTTTGGAGAGCTTCTTGGTCTTCATGGCGCCGCTTGCTTGGTGGTCTTGCAGACTCTGCAGACAGGTGTATATATACTGAGATCATGTGACAGATCATGTGACACTAAGATTGCACAAAGGGGGACTTTATTTAACTAATTATGTGACTTCTGAAGGTAATTGGTTGCACCTGATCTTATTTAGGGGCTTCATAGCAAAGGGGGTGAATACATATGCACGCACCACTTTTCCACTTTAAAAAAATATACATTTATATTTTTAAACAAGTATATATATTTTTTTCACTTCACCAATTTGCACTAATTTGTGTATGTCCATTACATGAAATACAAATACAAATCCATTCAAATTACAGGTTGTAATGCAACAAATTAGGAAAAACGCCAAGGGGGATGAATACTTTTGCGAGGCACTGTATTGCACGTCAAATCCTAATCGTAATGCTTAGTAAAAAAATAACAAAAATAAAAAATATTTTTTTCCCATATAGTGCAGCCCTGGTGTGTGTATGTACTTTGACACACGACACCTATCCAGTTCTATATCTGTGATAACCTTGAAGAAAAAAAGGAAGGTAGTATTTTCATTTGGTCCTTTGTAGCTCAGTTGGTAATAGCATGGCACTTGCAACAGCAGGGTAGTGGGTTCGATTCCCGAGACCACTCATACGTAAAATATATGCACGCATGACTGTAAGTCGCTTTGGATAAAAGTGTCTACTAAATGGCATATATTGATCTATATTATATATATTATAATCACAGAAGTTCCTTTCCAAATGGCTCCCTATTCCCTATATAGTGCACTATTTCTGTCCAAAGCCTTATGGGGTAGATAGGGAATAGGGTGCCATTTGGACCAAGCACCAGTGGTGTAAAGTACGTAAGTAAAATACTTTAAAGTACTACTTAAGTAGTTATTTGGGTATACGTACTTTACTATTTAGATTTTTGACAACTTTTACTTCACTACATTCATATAGAAAACATTGTACTTTGAACTCCATACATTTTCCCTGGCAACCAAAAGTAATTGTTACATTTTGAATGCTTAGCAGGACCGGATAATTGTGAAATTCACACACTTATCAAGAGAACACGTGGTAATCCCTACTGCTTATGGTCTGGCGGACTCACGAAACACAAATGCATCTTTTGTAAATAATGCCTGAGTGTTGGAGTGTGCCGCTGGCTATCAGTACATTTAAAATACAAGAAAATGGTGTCGTCTGCTTTGCTTTTAAATCATTCATACTTTTACTTCTACTTTTGATACTTATACGTATATTTTACCAATTACATTTAGTTATGATACTTAAGTATATTTAAAACCAAATATTTTTAGACTTTTACTCAAGTAGCATTTTACTGGGTGACTTTCACTTTTACTTGAGTAACTTTCTATTAAGGAATCTATACTTTTACAGAAGTATGACAATTTGGTACTTTTTCCACCACTGTCAAACACTGCACTGCTCACTGCTCTACTCATCTGAGCCCAAGCCACGGAGCATGACTAACTTACACACATAACACTGAAGCCCAACACACACACACACACACACACACACACACACACACACACACACACACACACACACACACACACACACACACACACACACACATATTTATATATATTTTTGTGTTATTTCTTGCAATATTTGCAGAGAAGTTTTCCTGCATTATTATCTACAGCCGAAAATAACTTTTGGATATTGGATTGACGGTCACTCACCAGCATTTCCACCAAAAATATGACTTTCCTGATTGGGATCCTTTGTTCGCACCCCCCCAAGGCAAATCCAATCATCCCAGCAGCTGCTACAAGGCAACGCCAATGGAGAAGAGGTGTGCGGAGTGGAATTTTGGTCCCACTCAGGAGGTATATGCATATCATCCACACCTTGCGAGTATATTACTTGCTAATGTTCAGTCCATGGACAATAAAGTAGATGAGCTCAGGGCGAGGATCTCCTTCTAGAGAGACATCAGGGACTGTAACACAGTCTTTTTCACAGAATCATAGCTCTCTCCAGATATACTGTCCCCATCCATACAGCCAGCTGGGTTCTCAGTACATCGCGCGGACAGGAACAAAGAACTGTCCGGGGAAAAAGAAAGGCGGAGGTGTATGTTTCTTGATGAACTACTCATGGTGCGATTGTGGTAACATATAGGAACACAAGTCCTTTTGTTCCCTCGACCTGGAAGACCTCACAATCAAATGCCGACCACATTACCTTCCGTGAAAAATATCTTAGATCATCATCACAGCCGTGTATATTCCCCCTAAAACCGACACCACGACGCCTCTCAAGGAACTACACTGGACTTTGTGCAAACTGGAAACCGCATATCCTGAGGCCACATTTATTGTAGCCGGTACATCACTGGGGCTAAGCTGCCTGCCATCCAGGACCTCTACACCAGGCGGTGTCAGAGGAAGGAAGGTGTCAGAGGAAGGCCCTAAAAATTGTCAAAGACCCCAGCCACCCCATTCATAGACTGTTCTCTCTACTACCGCATGGCAAGCGTTACCGGAGTGCCAAGTCTAGGACAGTTTTTACCCCCAAGCCATAAGACTCCTGAACAGGTAATCAAAATCTAAATTAATATTTGTGTCATTCTCAAAACTTTTGGCCATGACTGTGTATACGACATATTCTATCCTACATATTCTACATACAGTGCCTTGCGAAAGTATTCGGCCCCCTTGAACTTTGCGACATTTCAGGCTTCAAACATAAAGATATAAAACTGTATTTTTTTGTGAAGAATCAACAACAAGTGGGACACAATCATGAAGTGGAACGACATTAATTGGATATTTCAAACTTTTTTAACAAATCAAAAACTGAAAAATTGGGCGTGCAAAATTATTCAGCCCCCTTAAGTTAATACTTTGTAGCGCCACCTTTTGCTGCGATTACAGCTGTAAGTCGCTTGGGGTATGTCGCTATCAGTTTTGCACATCGAGAGACTGAAATTCTTTCCCATTCCTCCTTGCAAAACAGCTCGAGCTCAGTGAGGTTGGATGGAGAGCATTTGTGAACAGCAGTTTTCAGTTCTTTCCACAGATTCTCGATTGGATTCAGGTCTGGACTTTGACTTGGCCATTCTAACACCTGGATATGTTTATTTTTGAACCATTCCATTGTAGATTTTGCTTTATGTTTTGGATCATTGTCTTGTTGGAAGACAAATCTCCGTCCCAGTCTCAGGTCTTTTGCAGACTCCATCAGGTTTTCTTCCAGAATGGTCCTGTATTTGGCTCCATCCATCTTCCCATCAATTTTAACCATCTTCCCTGTCCCTGCTGAAGAAAAGCAGGCCCAAACCATGATGCTGCCACCACCATGTTTGACAGTGGGGATGGTGTGTTCAGGGTGATGGGCTGTGTTGCTTTTACGCCAAACATAACGTTTTGCATTGTTGCCAAAAAGTTCAATTTTGGTTTCATCTGACCAGAGCACCTTCTTCCACATGTTTGGTGTGTCTCCCAGGTGGCTTGTGGCAAACTTTAAACAGCACTTTTTATGGATATCTTTAAGAAATGGCTTTCTTCTTGCCACTCTTCCATAAAGGCCAGATTTGTGCAATATACGACTTATTGTTGTCCTATGGACAGAGTCTCCCACCTCAGCTGTAGATCTCTGCAGTTCATCCAGAGTGATCATGGGCCTCTTGGCTGCATCTCTGATCAGTCTTCTCCTTGTATGAGCTGAAAGTTTAGAGGGACGGCCAGGTCTTGGTAGATTTGCAGTGGTCTGATACTCCTTCCATTTCAATATTATCGCTTGCACAGTGCTCCTTGGGATGTTTAAAGCTTGGGAAATCTTTTTGTATCCAAATCCGGCTTTAAACTTCTTCACAACAGTATCTCGGACCTGCCTGGTGTGTTCCTTGTTCTTCATGATGCTCTCTGCGCTTTTAACGGACCTCTGAGACTATCACAGTGCAGGTGCATTTATACGGAGACTTGATTACACACAGGTGGATTGTATTTATCATCATTAGTCATTTAGGTCAACATTGGATCATTCAGAGATCCTCACTGAACTTCTGGAGAGAGTTTGCTGCACTGAAAGTAAAGGGGCTGAATAATTTTGCACAACCAATTTTTCAGTTTTTGATTTGTTAAAAAAGTTTGAAATATCCAATAAATGTCGTTCCACTTCATGATTGTGTCCCACTTGTTGTTGATTCTTCACAAAAAAATACAGTTTTATATCTTTATGTTTGAAGCCTGAAATGTGGCAAAAGGTCGCAAAGTTCAAGGGGGCCGAATACTTTCGCAAGGCACTGTATATACAACACATTCTATTGAGATACTGTCCATGTCTATACATCCCATCATATACATCTATATTTATATTCCGGACTCTGGCATTGCTCATCCTAATATTTCTATATTTCTTAATTACATTATTTTACTTTAGATTGTGTGTATTGTTTTATAATGCCAGATATTACTTCACTGTTGAACATAAGCATTTCGCTATACCCGCAATAACATCTGCTACATATGTGTATGTTACCAATACAATTTGATTTGTGTGCAAGACTGCAGCCAACCGCCACACACATACACACACACAAAAGACTGCATCCAACTGCACACGCACGCACACACACTCTTCCTCAGCGATATTCCAACCAGCTAATACGGAGACGGAGTAATGAGCTGATGTGATGCATCATGGGAATTGGGAAGGCTCTCTCTCAGTGGAATGTCAATGAGAGCCTGTACAGAATACATAAAGCTTGGTTGGGTGTGTTGTGAATTGTGTGTGTGTGTGTGCGTGTGTGTGAGTGAGTGAGTGAGTGAGTGAGTGAGTGAGTGAGTGAGTGAGTGAGTGAGAGAGTGAGAGAGAGAGAGCGAGGGAGAGAGTGAGAGAGAGAGAGCGAGGGAGAGAGAGACTGTCCGGAATAAATTGCGGATCAGATTGGTCGGTAGGTAACCTAACAGGCCGTCTGACATTTGAGAGGAAGAGAACGTGAGGAGAATGGAATGGCTGCGGACCGGATGCTGTCTGTCAGTCTGTCTGCCTATAACCTTTAGTCCAACAGACTGAACCCAGTTAGTTGGAGTCTGGGTAACATTCACATGCTGTGCGTGCGTGCGTACGTGTGTGTTGTATCATAGTAATGTTCCCCAAAGTGATCTCTCCACTTTGACGGAGCTGTAGTGGAGCGGGTCGAGAGCTTCAGGTTTCTTAGTGTCCACATCACTAATGAATTACCATGTTCCACACAGTCGTGAAGAGGGCACGACAGTGCATCTTCCCCCTCAGGAGGGAGGGAGGCATGAGCCCTCAGATCCTCAAAAAGTTATACAGCTGCACCATTGAGAGCATCTTGACTGGCTGCATTACCGCTTGGTATGGCAAATGCAGCAACCTCGAACGCAAATCACTACAGAGGGTGGTGCAGACAGCCCAGTACATCACTGGTGCCAAGCTCCCTGCCATCCAGGACCTCTATATCAGGCAGTGTCAGAGAAAGGCCTGGACAATTGTCAGACTTCAACCACCCATGCCATAGACTGTTCAATCTGACACTGTCCGGCAAATGGTACCGGAGCATCGGCTACAGCTTCTAACCCCTAAACAGACATCAGACTCCAAAATAGTTCATTAAATGGTTACCCAGACTATCTGCACGGAACCTATCTGCACTGACTTTATGCACACTACTAAACTGTATATGAGTATTTCCATAAAAAATGGAATGCAATGTGTGACTTTGGGATCAACATTTCAAAATGTTAATCATTTTTATGCAGTTCCACATGTGTACTTAGAGGAATACATGCAAATTGTCCCATACGTCCACTTACAACAACATATGTGTCATGGCGTTGTCCTCTTTGGGTACAGCGAGCACCATCTCCCTCTCTCTGTCTCCTACACTCAGGCTGCTACGACCTTACGTTGTAAATTCCTGGAGGAGATGATCTCCTCATGGCCACAGTATAGAGAGAGAGTGAGTTTTCATAGAGAGAACAAAGGAATTTCTTCCACCTCACAGAACTTGAGGTCCGAGCAACATGTATGTTCTGGAGAAGGTATAAAAGATCGGTGAAGAATACAGCTACGAATTGGTCCGTTTGGTACAATTTTGTGAAACTCATGGGAGACAATATGGCCACATAACCATAATGCTGTTTATACAATAGCCTCAGATATGAGGCTTACATCTAATTGTTGTATAAGATGAATGAGTGAGGATGATACTGTTTGCGAAATTGTGTAATGGGATTTTGGACTGTTTAATGAAGGAAACTCCAATTCCCTTTGGAGTTTAACTAAATCAGAGGACCGCCCATGAGCACAGTTATGGTCTGGCGTCCCGGGACAGGTCCCTTTCTGCTCTTCCCGAATAAAACCCCAACCTTGAGAATTTCTCAACAGACCATGTTTCTCTCAATTACGAGAGGACAAAGGTTGCAGACCAGCTTACCTCGATAACGAGAGGGCCAAGGTTTGAGACCAGACTGCTGAAACTTTTAACCATCCCACGTGGTTAAACTCTTAGACTATCGATACCGTCAGAATAAGAACAAGTCTTTGATATGAATCAATAGTCTGCAGCTAGGAATTCGTTATCATTGAACGCGAAGACTGACAACCGCCGAAACATCTATTCTATAACGACATGAATGAATGCCACTCTGAACTATCCATTCTAACCGCGTCAGAGAGAGAGAGAGAGAGGACGGACAGACTCTCCAACAGAAACTAACTTTTCAACAGAGATCCCGACGACACACTGAGCGTAAATATATATATTGATTGCAATTATTCCCGAATGAGTGAGCGTTCATGTGCAAAGGATTCGCATTTCAATTGTTATAATGATCAACTTTGTAGTGTCTCATCTCAGTCGACCCCCACTTCCCTTTGTGTCCACCAAGCTGCGATACTGGTTTATCCCACTAGGGAAACGCCGTTATCATTTCCTTGTAACTATCTACTGTTTGTTTATGCATTTCTGTGAATTACTTAGTAATAAATAAATGATTTAAGACAATTGATGTATGGATGACTCATAGTGAAGACTGGGTTCGTGCAGATAACCAACAATTTACGACGTTTGGAATGAGACTAACGCGAGGTAAAGAAGAATTCATTAATCAGAAGACTATTGATCAGATATGAAAATATCTGAAAGTTATATTTGGAGAATTCTAACTTTATAATCTGAATATTTTCCTTGGTGCCCCTAGTACTTCCTAGTTAATTACAGTTACATGATTAATCAGTTTAATCGCGTAATAATAATTACAGAGAGTTATTTGATAAAGATTAATCTTCAGTTTAATGATGCCAAAGACACGACATAGGCCTAGGACTATTCATCCTTTAAGCAGGGTTCATACAGACATTGACAAGTCAAATTCAACTAGTTTTAGGGACTTTTTCAAGCACTTCATTGTAATTTTCAAGGACCTCTGTGTTATACAATTGTGCGGCAGGTAGCCGATCGGATAAGAGCATTTGGCCAGTAACTGAAAGGTTGCTGGTTTGAATCCCGAGCCGACTAAATGAAATATCTGTCGATGTGCCCTTGAGCACGGCACTTAAACCTAATCGTTCCTGTAAGTCGCTCTGGATAAGAGCGTCTGCTAAATTACTCAAATGCAATCATTTTGATTTATGTACATATAAGGCTTAATATAGAACCCCCCACACACACACAGCCAACCCCCCAAAAAGCATGCAAAAAGTGTCAAAAGTATGCCATTACCACTTTCAGAATAATACATTTTTAGGCCTTGCCAATGCATTGATTTTGTAATTATTATTATATTCTAAAATGTGTGAGAATAATGTGTCCTGACTAAATAAATAGGTTGCATGGATGGTGATGTTTCTGTAGACTCTGTGGCCTACGCAGGCACACATAATAAAGCCATCAATAGCGGTAGTATTAACCTCACCATCTCTGTTTTTAGAAAGCCAGGTTCCTTTTGTAATGGAAGGATTTGTTTGGAAAGCCAAGTTGAAGCCCGCATTAGATATTATTCATTTCTGAGCTCCAAGTTCCACTAGGCTACTTCAAACCCCTTGTATTGTTTAAAATTGCAGGTGTAACACGGAAACCGAAATGTATTTGTCATGTTATTCCATTACGAGCTCATAGCTCATGCTGCCAAACATACCCTTGTAAAACTGACCATCCTACCAATCCTCGACTTTGGCGATGTCATTTACAAAATAGCCTCCAATACCCTACTCAATAAATCAAGCAGACTACAAAACTACGACAGACGAGCAACATTGATTCGCTATAGAGATAATAGATCCAATATGAATCCAGACACAACTGTCTTCACCGGAGTAAGGAATGAGACACCAAAACATTCTGGACATTCCTCAGGAACACCTTTTTTTCATCACCTGGGCTGTTGTAGCATGACATAGGCTATCACAACAGCTGTTCATCACCTGGGCTGTTGTAGCATGACATAGGCTATCACAACAGCTGTTCATCACCTGGGCTGTTGTAGCATGACATAGGCTATCACAACAGCTGTTCATCACCTGGGCTGTAGTAGCATGGCATAGGCTATCACAACAGCTGTTCATCACCTGTGCTGTTGTAGCATGACATAGGCTATCACAACAGCTGTTCATCACCTGGGTTGTTGTAGCATGGCATAGGCTATCACAACAGCTGTTCATCACCTGGGCTGTTGTAGCATGGCATAGGCTATCACAACAGCTGTTCATCACCTGGGCTGTAGTAGCATAGTAGCATGGCATAGGCTATCACAACAGCTGTTCATCACCTGGGCTGTTGTAGCATGGCATAGGCTATCACAACAGCTGTTCATCACCTGGGCTGTAGTAGCATGGCATAGGCTATCACAACAGCTGTTCATCACCTGGGCTGTTGTAGCATGGCATAGGCTATCACAACAGCTGTTCATCACCTGGGCTGTAGTAGCATGGCATAGGCTATCACAACAGCTGTTCATCACCTGGGCTGTTGTAGCATGACATAGGCTATCACAACAGCTGTTCATCACCTGGGCTGTTGTAGCATGACATAGGCTATCACAACAGCTGTTCATCACCTGGGCTGTTGTAGCATGACATAGGCTATCACAACAGCTGTTCATCACCTGGGCTGTTGTAGCATGACATAGGCTATCACAACAGCTGTTCATCACCTGACTGTCATTCGGAATATTCCTTCCTGGATCAGATGATGATGTGTGAAATGATCACGGCGTAATTAAACAGCTCAACACCAAATGCGCATCCAACAAGTATTATACATAATTATTGAAGAACCATGTTAATGACAGCCTCAATTTAGGTTTGAAGCATCAAGGTATGATTATTCTTTCAGTTAGGAGCATTCTATGTGGGATTTGTTGAGCCCATGAAAACAGTTTTCACCCTGTAACATAAGGAGACACACAATGTGATGTAGTTGCAGTGCATTTCTGAGATCACTATACAAAAACCAGTTTGACAGCTAGATCCAGGACTCTTACAGGGTTCAAGTTCAATGTCTAATTGAACTGATTAATGGTTAATACGTGATATAAGGACAACTTAGACTGACATTAACGCAAGGACAGAAAAGTCATGTTTTATGTCACACCATTTAGGACAAATCCATCAAGACGACAACCATGAGAAAGGGATAAACATAGGTTTTAAATCAACTGGTGAATTGTATAGCTATGATCCCCCCCCCCTTATATCTTAATGTAATGACAAGAAAAACATTGTCAGATTATTACAATGACTTATCAACAGCTGTAACAACTCGTCCAGTGTAGGAACTCCTCACTGGTGCCCTAGTTTACACTGGTGCCCCCCCACACACACACACACACAAAGACACACACGCACTTTTACACTCATAAATGGTTGCAGCTACTCTGTTATTTATTTGACTCTTATCATTATCTATCCTCATGCCTAGTCACTTTACCCATGTACATACAGTTGAAGTCAGAAGTTTACATACACTTTAGGTTGGAGTCATTAAAACTCGTTTTTCAACCACTCCACAAATTTCTTGTTAACAAACTATAGTTTTGGCAAGTCGGTTAGGACATCTACTTTGTGCATGACACAAGTCATTTTTCCAACAATTGTTTACAGACAGATTATTTCACTTATAATTCAATGTATCACAATTCCAGTGACTGTGCCTTTAAACAGCTTGGAAAATTCCAGAAAATGATGTCATGTCTTTAGAAGCTTCTGATAGGCTAATTGACATAATTTGAATCAATTGGAGATGTACCTGTGGATGTTTTTCAAGGCCTACCTTCAAACTCAGTGCCTCTTTTCTTGACACCATCGGACAATCAAAAGAAATCAGACAAGACCTCAGAAAATAAATTGTAGACCTCCACAAGTCTGGTTCATCCTTGGGAGCAATTTCCAAACACCTGAAGGTATCACGTTCATCTGTACAAACAATAGTACGCAACTATAAACACCATGGGACCACGCAGCCATCATACCACTCAGGACGGAGATGCGTTCTGTCTCCTAGACATGAACGTACTTTGGTGCGAAAAGTGCAAATCAATCCCAAAACAGCAGCAAAGGACCTTGTGAAGATGCTGGAGGAAACAGGTACAAAATTATCTATATCCACAGTAAAACGAGTCTTATATCATCATAACCTGAAAGGCCGCTCAGCAAGGAAGAAGCCACTGCTCAAAAACTGCCATAAAAAAAGCCAGACTACGGTTTGCAACTGCACATGGGGACAAAGATCGTACTTTTTGGAGAAAAGTCCTCTGGTCTGATGAAACAAAAATAGAACTGTTTGGCCATAATGACCATCTGGAGGAAAAAGGGGGACGCTTGCAAGCCGAAGAACACCATCCCAACCGTGAAGCACGTGGGTGGCAGCATCATGTTGTGGGGGTGCTTTGCTGCAGGAGGGACTGGTGCACATCACAAAATAGATGGCATCATGAGGTAGGAAAATTATGTGGATATATTGAAGCAACATCTCAAGACATCAGTCAGGAAGTTAAAGCTTGGTCGCAAATGGGTCTTCCAAATGGACAATGACCCCAAGCATACTTCCAAAGTTGTGGCAAAATGGCTTAAGGGCAACAAAGTCAAGGTATTGGAGTGGCCATCACGAAGCCCTGACCTCAAATCCTATAGAAAATGTGTGGGCAGAACTGAAAAAGTGTGTGCGAGCAAGGGTCCTACAAACCTGACTAAGTTACACCAGCTCTGTCAGGAGAAATGGGCCAAAATTCACCCAACTTACTGTGGGAAGCTTGTGGAAGGCTACCCAAAACATTTGACCCAAGTTAAACAATTTAAAGGCAATGCTACCAAATACTAATTGAGTGTATGTAAACTTCTGAACCACTGGGAATGTGATGAAAGAAATAAAAGCTGAAATAAATCATTCTCTCTACTATTATTCTGAGATTTCACATTTTGTAAATAAAGTGGTGATCCTAACTGACCTAAGACAGGGAATTTTTGCAAGGATTACATTTTAGGAATTGTGAAAAACTGAGTTTAAATGTATTTGGCTAAGGTGTATGTAAACCGACTTCAGCTGTATCTACCTCAAATACCTGATACCTCTGCACATTGATCTGGTACTAATACTCCCTGTATAAAACTCCATTCTAGTGGATTTAACTCCTTGTGTTACTATTATTATTACATTGTATTTCACTTTCTTTTTTTTTACTCTGCATCGTTGGGATGAGCATTTCACAGTAAAGTCTACAAAAGTTGTATTCGGCGCATGTGACAAATAAAATGTGATTTGATTTGTCTCTGTTCACTTAGACCGGTGTGTCACAACGCACACACTCACACCAGTGCGTTGTTGTTATGCAGTGTGTGTGGTCAATGAGTCATGTCATAGCTGACAACCCATCATTTCTGCAGACATCATTGAATCATAATTCTGAGCAGATATTTAACAGTTTTTGGAATATCAACACAGTTCTTCCAGTAAATGTGTTTTGGTAAAATGTTCAGTGCATATTGTTAAAAGTAGTCCTTGTGCATAGAGTTGTATGATTTGTTAAACTTTGAAATCAATGGTTTTTGTTTGGCATACATTTTAAGTGAAGAATCTGAGTTGGCAAGAGCACAAACAAACAGTTCTGGGAGACCAGGCTAGAGAGAGGCCAGTGTGTGTGTGTGTGTGTGTCTCAAAGTTATTTTCTCACCATACTGTAGTTCTTCTGGAAGTGTGCACCATCACTCCGGAACATCTGAGAGAGAGCACTTTTCCCCACTGCTGGATCTCCTGAAGAGGGGAAGGGTGGCAAGAGAGAGAGACAGAGAGATGAACAAACACCATTGTAAATACAACCTATATTTATGTTTATTTATTTTCCCCTTTTGTACTTGAACTATTTGCACATCATTTCAACACTGTATTTAGACATAATATGACATTTGACATGGAATTTTCATAAGTGTAATGTTAACTGTAAATGTTTTATTGTTTATTTAACTTTTGTTTATGATCTATTTCACTTGCTTTGGCAATGTAAATATGTTTCCCATGACAATAAAGCCCCTTGAATTTAAATCGAATTGATAGACTTACATACGTCTCTTCCATGTTTACCCTACTCAAACGTGTAATCCTAGAGTTATGTAACTTGTAAATGCTTGTAAAACTGTGAGCTATCTAGGGCCTTTTCTAATTTAGCTAGTTAGCTACTCTGTCCTATCCAAAGTTTTGCAAGCTAGCCTAACTCTCAGCTACTTTCTTTACAGTACAGACGTTGTCATTCCCAAATCAACTTCTTAGCAACGAATACATTTCTAAATCTTACCTACAAGAAGGCACCTTGCTCTTAATTTCACCATGGCAGCGTACAAACAAATAAATATATTAGCAGAATGTTCAAAACTGCTTTGTGTTTTTAATTTTACGCTACAGAATCTTCCTTCCGCCTCGGCAACATGGACACGACGCGTTTCCTAGCAACCTGAGCAGAAACGCTCTCACTGATCCAACCAACAAGCACGTATCGATATCTGCGCTGTCATTGGCCAGCTGTGTTAACGTAAGAGAGTTGACGTCAACTTGAGCCCAACGTGACTGTTCCCTTAATTGCCGCTAGATGGAAGCGTTCATTGACTGTAGACCATTATTCTAGCAATTAGCCTACTGAATTTTATTCCCTTGTTAGAAAAAAAAAAGTATTAAGAATTGTTTTATGTACTGCCTCAGTGATATTTTCAATGGATGCATGCATCCCACATGCATCCCATCTTTTAGAATAGCTAATCAACATAATTTGAATACACACAGGTATATTCATATCTATAAAATATGCAATGCTTGACAGGCCATCATTTCTATCATAATTGTCTATAGTAGGTAGGCCTAAATTCTATCTCCTAAATGCCATCCCTGTTGTGTCCTAAGATTATTAGAAGCAAAAATGAGGCTGCCAAAGTCTATGTAAGTCTTCCCCTTCAACACAGTTTTCCCTCATTTTTTTGTGTACAATTTACATTAACAATCTAATTAGACAAAAAGAGACAACAGAAAAAACTGTCAATGTGAGAAAATGATGGTAACTAGTCTGGCCCTAATTCAGGTTAATGGTTGTTTTTTCCAGACCCCCCTCCACACACACAGGCTGTACTGGCTCACAGAAAGAGTGGGTCATTGTCTTTTTGGTCAAGGCTCTCTATGGCAGGTTCAGCAACTGAGGGAGCTGACTTAAATGAGTAAGCAGCTGATGAGCCAAAAAGATGCAAAACATTATCAGGCAGCTGGTGCTCATAGCAAGACTCACCAGACAGCTTCAGTCCATATCGAATGTACAGGATGGAGTTAAGGGTCTGCAAGGACATCCCATTTCTAAGTTGAATACTCTCTCGACTTCAGCATTCGAGTTTGGCAATGACATCACAGACACAGCAGCCATGGCAAGTCCTTGAAACGGGTTGATATCAGCTGCATCCCTGAACTTCCAAATCTCACTCCAGACGCTCTGTTTGTTTTTTGTCTCATTCCATTTACTAAGATGGATGGCACGCCATTGCTGGACAATCTTGTCTATCTCTGCAGGGGAGTAGCAAAGGAGCTTGGCTATGTTTTCTATTTCTCCAGGGCTCTTATTGTGCTTTAGGGTTTCCTCCACATTGAAAACTGACATGTACTGCAATGCTTCAATGTTGAGGGTGAGACTGCCGGACAACTCCTTAGTGAGGGAGATGGTGAAGGCTACACAATGCTTCGATGTTGTCCGGCAGTCTCACCCTCAACTCCGTAGTGAGGGAGATGGTGAAGGCTACACAATGCTTCGATGTTGTCCGGCAGTCTCACCCTCAACTCCTTAGTGAGGGAGATGGTGAAGGCTACACACCGCTTTCTGACATTGTTTTCATCCTCAGGCGCAAGGTGGAGCTCAGCTGCCTTTGACTCAAAAAGGTAACCAAGGTACGGGTTGGGACTGATGTATCCATCTATTGGCCCTTTGAGTACATCAACATTTGCCAGTGGATTCAGCACCCTGCTGGTCACAGACTTGAGCAGGCTGACCAAGCTGTCAAGAAGCTTAAGAGGATCTACTTGCTCTCACCCAGCACTACTGTACCTCACCCAGCACTACCGTACCACACCCAGCACTACTGTACCTCACCCAGCACTACTGTACCTCACCCAGCACTACTGTACCTCACCCAGCACTACCGTACCACACCCAGCACTACTGTACCTCACCCAGCATTACCGTACAACCCAGCACTACTGTACCTCACCCAGCATTACTGTACCTCACCCAGCACTACTGTACCTCACCCAGCACTACTGTACCTCACCCAGCACTACTGTACCTCACCCAGCACTACTGTACCTCACCCAGCATTACCGTACAACCCAGCACTACTGTACCTCACCCAGCATTACTGTACCTCACCCAGCACTACTGTACCTCACCCAGCACTACTGTACCTCACCCAGCACTACCGTACCACACCCAGCACTACTGTACCTCACCCAGCATTACCGTACAACCCAGCACTACTGTACCTCACCCAGCATTACTGTACCTCACCCAGCACTACTGTACCTCACCCAGCACTACTGTACCTCACCCAGCACTACTGTACCTCACCCAGCACTACTGTACCTCACCCAGCACTAGTGTACCTCACCCAGCACTGACTTCAAAAAAGTCAGATCCAATATGTTGAGGATCACTGTACACGGAGTATAAACCCTCAGCCATGTAGCAGTGTTCACTGTACATGGAGTATAAACCCTCAGCCATGTAGCAGTGTTCACTGTACATGGAGTATAAACCCTCAGCCATGTAGCAGTGTTCACTGTACATGGAGTATAAACCCTCAGCCATGTAGCAATGTTCACAGGACTTGGTGACTGTGAAATACAGTCTAATCTCCTCCCACTGGTCCAAAATGCGTGAAACCACGGATTCAATGGAGAGCCAACGTGTGGCACACACACCTTGGTTGTCTGTAAAGGTTTCTCCCCACAGTAGATGGTCTCATATATGGCCTTATAGGCCTCCCTGTGCTTTAGATACACAGGAAACCAGTTATAAGTCTCTCGTACCAAGTACTCCACACTACAGGGATGGTGTCATTGGTAGCATGACTTACAGCGAGCTGCAGAGAGTGGAACACAGCGAATAAGAACCAGATGAGGCCATACTCCTCCTTCAGCACTTTATGGACCCCATTGTTAATCCCTGTCATAACAGAGGCATTGTCAGTCCCTATCCCCAGGAGTTTCTCTTTAAGATAACACTGAGGAAAGCCACAACAGCACGGGCTATAGATTTGGCATCTCCTCCCTCCAACTCAACAAGCCCCTTAAATGTTGATACAATTGTCTGCTTGGTGTCACTAAAGTACCTTATCACAACCCCCAGGTACTTAGAGACACTTACAACCGTGGACTCATTGAGGAGGCTCGAAGCGGGTAACAGTGGAGTCTGAGAAAGCAGCTCTACATGCTTCTCCAATGTGATCACATGCCAGCATGGAACAGTGTTCAGCGATAGCGAATGCCATGGTAGCCTCAGCTTTATTGCAGAGTCAATTTTTTAAACCATAAATGGCAGATTGTTTTGGGTGGAACTGTTATTAGGCTTTGCCTTTTGAGTTTGTTTTTGAGTTGCCATGTGTTTTTTTACTAAGGTCGGGGTAGAAATCAGCCTTACAATACAAATCAAATCAATCTACAGGTGTAGACCTTACTTACAGGCTCTAACCAATGGTGTGGGAAAAAAAGAAAACAAAACGTGTGTGTGTGTGTGTGTGTGTGTGGTGTGTGTGTGTAGTTAAGTAAAGAAATAAAACAATAGTAGAAAGACATTTGAAAAAAGAGTAGCAAGGCTATATACAGACACCTGTTAGTCAGGCTTATTGAGATAGTATGTACATGTAGGTATTGTTAAAGTGACTATGCATATAATGAACAGAGAGTAGCAGAAGCGTAAAAAGAGGGGTTTGCGGGTGGTGGGACACAATGCAGATAGCCCGGTTAGCCAATGTGCGGGGCTCTGGTTGGTCGGGCCAATTTAGGTAGTATGTACATGAATGTATAGTTAAAGTGACTATGCATATAAGGTAAACAGAGAGTAGCAGCAGGGGTTGGGGGGGGGCACACAATGCAAATAGTCCGGATAGCCATTTTCAGGAGTCTTATGGCTTGGGGGTAAAAACTGTTGAGAAGCCTTTTTGTACTAGACTTGGCACTCCGGTACCGCTCGCCATGCGGTAGTAGAGAGAACAGTCTATGACTGGGGTGGCTGGGGTCTTTGACAATTTTTAGGGCCTTCCTCTGACACCGCTTGGTGTAGAGGTCCTGGATGGCAGGCAGATTTGCCCCAGTGATGTACTGGGCCGTACGCACTACCCTCTGAAGTACCTTGCGGTCGGAGGCCGAGCAATTGCAGTAACAGGCAGTGATGCAACCGCTCTCGATGTTGCAGCTGTAGAACCTTTTGAGGATCTCAGGACCCATGCCAAATCTTTTTAGTTTCCTGAGTGGGAATAGGCTTTGTCGTGCCCTCTTCACGACTGTCTTGGTGTGTTTGGACAAATCTAGTTTGTTGTTGATGTGGACACCAAGGATTTTGAAGCTCTCAACCTGCTCAACTACAGCCCCGTCGATGAGAATGGGGGCGTGCTCGGTGCTCCTTTTCCTGTAGTCCACAATCATCTCCTTAGTCTTGGTTACGTTGAGGGATAGGTTGTTATTCTGGCACCACCCGGTCAGGTCTCTGACCTCCTCCCTATAGGCTGTCTCGTCGTTGTCGGTGATCAGGCCTACCACTGTTGTGTCGTCAGCAAACTTAATGATGGTGTTGGAGTCGTGCCTGGCCATGCAGTTGTGGGTGAACAGGGAGTACAGGAGGGGACTGAGCATGCACCCCTGTGGAGCTCCAGTGTTGAGGATCAGTGTGGCAGATGTGTTGCTACCTACCCTCACCTCCTGGTGGCGGCCTGTCAGGAAGTCCAGGATCCAGTTGCAGAAGGAGGTGTTTAGTCCCCGGATCCTTATCTTGGTGATGAGCTTTGAGGGTAATATGGTGTTGAACGCTGAGCTGTAGTCAATGAACAGCATTCTCAAATAGGTGTTCCTTTTGTCCAGGTGGGAAAGGGCAGTGTGGAGTGCAATAGAGATTGCATCATCTGTGGATCTGTTTGGGCGGTATGCAAATTGGAGTGGGTCTAGGGTTTCTTGGATAAAGGTGTTGATGTGTGCCCTTACCAGCCTTTCAAAGCACTTCATTGGCTACGGATATGAGTGCTACGGGTCTGGAGTCATTTAGGCAGGTTGCCTTTGTGTTCTTGGGCACAGGGACTATGGTGGTCTGCTTGAAGCCTGTTGGTATTAGACTCAATCAGGGACATGTTGAAAATGTCAGTGAAGACTCCTGCCAGTTGGTCAGCACATGCCCGGAGCACACGTCCTGGTAATCCGTCTGGCCCCGCAGCCTTGTGCATGTTGACCTGTTTAAAGGTCTTACTCACGTCGGCTACGGAGAGCATGATCACACAGTCGTCCGGAACAGCTGATGCTCTCATGCATGCCTCAGTGTTGCTTGCCTCGAAGTGAGCATAGAAGTGATTTAGCTCGTCTGGTAGGCTCGTGTCACTGGGCAGCTCGCGGCTGTGCTTCCTTTTGTAGTCCGTAATAGTTTGCAAGCCCTGCCACATCCGACGAGCGTCGGAGCCAGTGTAGTATGATTCAATCTTAGCCCTGTATTTACGCTTTACCTGTTTGATGGTTCGTCGCAGGGCATAGAGGGATTTCTTGTAAGCTTTCTGGTTAAAGTCCCGCACCTTGAAAGCGACAGCTCTACCCTTTAGCTCAGTGCGAATGTTGCCTGTAATCCATGGCTTCTGGTTGGGGTATGTACATACAGTCACTGTGGGGACGACATCCTCAATGCACTTATTGATAAAGCCAGTGACTGATGTGGTGTATTCCTCAATGTCATCAGATGAATCCTGGAACATGTTCCAGTCTGTGCAAGCAAAGCAGTCCTGTAGTTTAGCATCTGCTTAATCTGACCATTTGTTTATAGACCGAGTCACTGGTGCTTCCTGCTTTAATTTTAGCTTGTAAGCAGGAATCAGGAGGATAGAGTTGTGGTCGGATTTACCAAATGGAGGGCGAGGGAGGGCTTTGTATGCGTCTCTGTGTGTGGAGAACAGGTGATCTAGAATTATTTTCCCTCTGGTTGCACATTTAACATGTTGATAGAGATTTGGTCGAACTGATTTAAGTTTCCCTGCATTAAAGTCTCCGGCCACTAGGAGCACCGCCTCTGGATGAGTGGTTTCCTGTTTGCTTATTTCCTTATACAGCTGACTGAGTGCGGTCTTAGTGCCAGCATCTGTCTGTGGTGGTAAATAAACAGCCACGAAAAGTATAGCTGAGAACTCTCTAGGCAAGTAGTGTGGCCTGCAGTTTATCACAATATACTCTACTTCAGGCGAGCAAAATCTAGAGACTTCCTTAGATTTCGTGCACCGGGCAGGATGCCCGTGTATCATCTCCAATAAATGGCTTCAACCAGCCTTTGAATTCAGGGTTTATTTCCCACTCCTTTCTGTATTTTTGAGTGTACAGTTTAGACTGAGACATGATGAGCTAGCCAGCTAGATGTTTAGCTTATGTCACAGAGCGGCACACACACACAGTGGACAAGGTGAGTAAGTGACTGAGGCTGAGTCAAATGCAGTGATTTATTTTTGTACAGTGATTTATTTTAGACAAAGAACATTTTACATTTACATCCCGCCCTGAATGTAAGCCAGGACGGGATCAGCCAGCGGCGGCTTCCCGCATGCGCGATTCATTTGTAGTCTGGACGGGAGGGGTGAACATCTCCTGCTGTGACTGCAGCTGGGAGGGACTGCTGCGCGAGGACTGGGCCTTCTGTGAGTGCTTTGGGACAGGCAGCATCCGCTGCTCGTTGAGAAGAGTAAGAACGAAATATGCTTCAACGTCAGTCTCCAAAAGTCTCCAATAACACCAGAAAAAGTCGCTAGTCGATTTTTTGAAAATGTGTGCTAGAGGGGTCTGAATACTCGCTAAATATAGGGACAAAGTCTCTAAGATGGCAACACTGTATATATACACATAATATGACATTTGAAATGTGTTTATTATTTTGGAACTTCTAGATTTGTGACCTGTTGCCACGAGAAAAGGGCAACCATTGAAGAACGAACTCATTGTAAATACAACCCATTTATGTTGATTTATTTCCACCTTTTGTACTTTAACTATTAGCACATCGTTACAACACTGTATATACACATAAAATGATATTTGAAATGTCTTTATTCTTTTGGAACTTCTGTGAGTGTAATGTTTACTGTTCATTTTTATTGTGTATTTCACTTTTGTTTATTATCTACCTCACTCGCTTTGGCAATGTTAACATATGTTTCCTATTCCAATAAAGCCCTTGAATTGAATTGAGCGAGAGAGAAAATCACAACACAGGCAGATAGACAGCAACAGACACGAAGCGGGGATTTGAGATAGGACCAAATAGACTGAAGAGGGAGTTGGCGATTGAGAAAGTGAGAGAGATAGGGTCAATACACCGGGCGAAACGGGGACATATTGATTTGATGAATATTGCGTCAAAATCGATTAGAATAGCTCTCTGTGTTCCCTGAGTGACGGGAAGAGAGATAACACACGCACGCACACACACCGTCCGGAGTCCGAAAATGGAGGGCATGGCATATGGAGCTGGGAAGGCTGGAGGTGCTTTCAACCCTATAACGTTCTTCCAGCAGCCACACACCATCCTCCGGATCCTCTCTTGGGTGAGTACCGTTACAGTTATATCGCCTATACGGTTACAGTAGCTACGTGCTGTTCATTTCAGGCTAATAACGGCGGCGGTCCCGAACGACGGTCGTTTGTTATGTGTGTTTGACTCAAAATGTGCGCCTCTCACTGGCTGCCTCCCCGTTTCTCAATTCTCACTTTCCCTCCAGTGCGTGCATGTGTACTTTAAGCATAACAGACCTGTCGTGTTAGCAACACTGTCCAAATATGTTGTAGTCTAGTTGGAACCTGAAACATGGTCAAGGTTTTGGGGATGCAAGCAACAAGGCGCACGACGCAAGTGGCCTACGATTTTGAAGCGGTTGTAGCTATTGAACCTAGAGAAATGCAGCCATAAGCACGGTGCCCACGTGTTTTGTTGTAGTGTGTGCTTTGCCCCCTGTTCGATCTGTTAAATCCGAGGGAGCGTCCCAATTGGCACCCTATTCTCTATAGTGCACTACTTTTGACCTGGGAAATAGGGTGACAACTGTAAATCAACTACAATTAGTTTTTCGTTATTCATAATTTTTTCTCAAATTCTTAACTATTTTGGCTATGCATAAAGAATACATGCCTGGGCCTCTCCAGTGGCTCAGCAGTCTAAGGCACTGCATCCCAGTGCTTGAGACATCACTACAGCCCCGGGTTCGATCTCAGGCTTTGTCCCAGCCGGCCGTGACCGGGAGACCCATGAGGACGCATAGCTCTCCTGGGTCCATACGGGAGTTGCAGCGATGGGACAAGACTGTAACTACCAATTGGGGTAAAAAAGTCCCAAAAATATACAAAGATTCATGCCTTTCTATTCCTTACTAAATTAACTTGCAACTAGTCCACATATAGTCTACATATTGTTTATTTATAGTGATCCAGTGGGCCTATAGTACAAGCAATAAACTGTCTGGCGTAGCAGCCTTCACAGGGGGGTGTGGGTGTGTTTTCAGAGGGTTATACATACCATTGAATGGTCACCTATAGGCCACAACAATGACAGAATAAGAAGTTTCACTGATAAGAAATACCCCTTTAGGAACAGACAGACAGACAGACGGAGAGACAGACAGACAGACAGACGGAGAGACAGACAGACAGACAGACGAGACAGACAGACAGAGAGACGGAGAGACAGAGACAGATGGGCAGAAAGACAGATCGACAGACAGACCGAGAGAGACTCAATGCCATGTAGTCTACTCATCCATTTCGTACCAATGCTACAGAACAGAAATAACAACTCATCCACTCCCTGTAGTTTATGTGATGGATAACCATAGAAATATAATCTATAGAAGGGACCTTAACATTCAAGGCAATTATGGTATAATGGGTGGTAGATTGTATTTCTATGGGATAACAGTGTTGAGGTCGCAGCTCAATGAATAGACTCTGATTAGAGATGACATGTTGTGGGAAGGGAAGTGTGTGTATGTGTGTTTACGTGTACGCGCACACATTTTTCACATTCACCATTAGTACAACTGTGTCACTTCCTGTTTTCACTTCGTGGATGATAATAATTTCCTGTGTAGACATCTGCAGCTCCGCCTCCAGGCGTGACCTCAGAGAAACACCTTGGTTACTGTACCTATGGTAACAGCAACAATTAGGACTAAACATATAAAGGTGTCAGTTGTTTTCATGTTTTCCCTCTTTCTTATTCTTTCTCTCAAATCTCTCTTCCTTTATTCTCTTTCTCCTTATTCTCTATCTATCGCACTCTTTCCCTCTCTCCTTATTCTGTCTGTTTCTACCTCTCTCTCTCTCTCTCCCTCTCTCTGGCTGGTGTTGAGTTACAGTATATACAGGTTAAGTAGCAATAATGTTGCAGAATCACACATAGGTAGCAGAGAGAGAGAGAGAAAGGGAGAGAGAAAGGGACAGCTCTCATCTAACATCTTTCTTTCTCGTTCTCTCTTGTTTTCTTTCTCTCTCCTCCTTCTGTAAAGTCATATGGACTGTGCATGTATATTAGCAGTATAGTACCTATATGTTCAGTAGTGGAGGCTTTGGTAGTGAGGCAACAGTGAAGAAATATAATCTCTAGAAGGGGCTTGGAACCTCTTGAATGGGCAGAAATCAGGATTCTATCTTCGGGGGCCTGTCAGTACCAATGTGCCCCACATTCTGACACCATTCTGCTAAACACATTAGGCTTAATGACTAGAGGTCAGAGTACTGTACACTCACTCACACACTGTCACACACACAGGCAGGCATGCTAATGCAGACACATACGCACACAATCTAAATTATTCTGGCAAATCTAATGCCTACTTTCAAAATGTCCCATCGGATTGTCACAAGATCAGGACCCCACGTGGTGACCTGCACAATGCCTGCTTTGATTTGGGCCTGGGGCCTTGAGATGAGAAGGCTACAGGACAGGGCCTTGAGATGAGAAGGCTACAGGACAGGGCCTTGAGATGAGAAGGCTACAGGACAGGGCCTTGAGATGAGAAGGCTTGAGATGAGAAGGCTAGGACAGGGCCTTGAGATGAGAAGGCTACAGGACAGGGCCTTGAGATGAGAAGGCTACAGGACAGGGCCTTGAGATGAGAAGGCTACAGGACAGGGCCTTGAGATGAGAAGGCTACAGGGCCTTGAGATGAGAAGGCTACAGGACAGGGCCTTGAGATGAGAAGGCTACAGGACAGGGCCTTGAGATGAGAAGGCTACAGGACAGGCTATGAGAAGGCTACAGGACAGGGCCTTGAGATGAGAAGGCTACAGGACAGGGCCTTGAGATGAGAAGGCTACAGGACAGGGCCTTGAGATGAGAAGGCTACAGGACAGGGCCTTGAGATGAGAAGGCTACAGGACAGGGCCTTGAGATGAGAAAACACTACATTTACCTACTAGGACAGGAGAGATGAGGGCTAAAGGGAGAGGGGACAGGGCCTTGAGATGAGAAGCTACAGGAGGGGAGAAGGGAGGGAAAGGGGGGGGTAGGGGCCTTGAGATGGAAAGGCTAGGACAGGGCCTTGAGATGGAAGGAGGGACAGGGGATGAGAAGGCTAGGAGGGAGGGAGAGAGGGAAAGGGAGGAGAAAGGGAGAGAGGGGTAGAGAGCGAGAGGAGAACGGAGGGAGGGAAAGGGAGGGAGGGAGGGAAAGGGAGGGAAAGTGAGAGGGGTAGAGAGCAAGAGGAGAATGGAGGGAGGGAAAGAGAAAGGGAGGGAGGGAGAGAGAACATTCCATGTGATGCCAAATACAATTCTGACCCAAGACCTTTTCTAACCCAATCAGCTACTAATTGTGAGTCCCAAATGGCACCCATTCTACCAAAAACAATACCAAAAGGTGTGCATGAACGCCTTTCATGTGTGTATGTTTGGTCTATTTTGACATTAGAATGATAGACAAGGATTGGAATGAGGTGTGTGTGTGCGTGTGCGTCTGTGTCTGTGTGTGTGTGTGCTTCCTTTCTCAAGAGGAGCAAGGGGAGATGAGAGATCAGTAGCATCCATCCCTATTCCCTAAATAGCATAGGGCAATGATCAAAAGTAGTGTACTATATAGGGAATAGGATACCATTTAATTTGTCTGTTGATCTGAAATGCAGTGTTGTGTGTGTAAGAGATCACTAAGTCCCAAGGGGGATGTTGATTCCCAAAGCATTGTGGGGGTTTTACTGGGGGAAACACCAGGGGGTTTTAATATAGAGAGTAAAAGGTCCAATTAATATGAAGGGAACTCCCCTATATACTGTATATACTCACACACACACTCTGATTTGAGTCTTCATGTGGAACGATATGCAACCTTTCAGCTCCAATGGCAGGTGTAATATTCAAATAAGGCATCAGAAACCATTCTACCAAAAACAATACCAAAAAGGTGTGCATGAACACCTTTCATGTGTGTACGTTTGGTCTATTTTGACATTAGAATGATAGACAAGGATTGGAATGAGGTGTGTGTGTGTGTGTGTGTGTGTGTCTGTGTGTGTGTGTGCTTCCTTTCTCAAGAGGAGCAAGGGGAGATGAGAGATCAGTAGCATCCATCCCTCCCTCTATCCCTCCCTCTCTATCTCTCTCTTTCTTCACAGATCACTTCAATTAGATGAGTGCTAAAGAGGGACCAGTGCTCAAGATAGAAGAAAATAAAGGCACCCAGAACAGGAAAGGGGGAGATTGACACTTTTTCTCTCAGTGGTTGAGATAGGATAGGACCTTTTCTCTCAGTGGTTGAGATAGATAGGACATTTTCTCTCAGTGGTTGAGATAGTTAGGACATTTTCTCTCAGTGGTTGAGATAGTTAGGACATTTCCTCTCAGTGGTTGAGATAGATAGGACATTTCCTCTCAGTGGTATGGTGAGATAGGACCTTTTCTCTCAGTGGTATGGTGAGATAGGACCTTTTCTCTCAGTGGTTGAGATAGATAGGACCTTTTCTCTCAGTGGTTGAGATAGATAGGACCTTTTCTCTCAGACTAAGCTAAGACTGCTTCCATTGGACTGGGAGCGTCAGACAACAACATTGACGAATACGCTGGCTAAGCGCCAGTACAGAGACAAAGTAGAATCTCAATTCAACGGCTCAGACACAAGAGGCATAGGGTCTACAGTCAATCACGGACTACAGGAAGAAACCCAGCCCAGTCACGGACCAGGATGTCTGAGTAAGACATTTAAACTGTTCCCGCAAGGCTGCAGGCCCAGAGCTCCCCAAGAGCATGCGCAACATATTCAATCAATCCCTATACCAGTCACTGAGCAGCGAGAGACTACAACACCAACCTGACACCCTTGACCCACTCCAATTTGCTTAGATAGATAGGACCTTTTCTCTCAGTGGTGTGAGATAGATAGGACCTTTTCTCTCAGTGGTTGAGATAGATAGGACCTTTTCTCTCAGTGGTTGAGATAGATAGGACCTTTTCTCTCAGTGGTTGAGATAGATAGGACCTTTTCTCTCAGTGGTGTTGAGATAGATAGGACCTTTTCTCTCAGTGGTGTTGAGATAGATAGGACCTTTTCTCTCAGTGGTGTTGAGATAGATAGGACCTTTTCTCTCAGTGGTGTTGAGATAGATAGGACCTTTTCTCTCAGTGGTGTTGAGATAGATAGGACCTTTTCTCTCAGTGGTGTTGAGATAGATAGGACCTTTTCTCTCAGTGGTGTTGAGATAGATAGGACCTTTTCTCTCAGTGGTGTTGAGATAGATAGGACCTTTTCTCTCAGTGGTGTTGAGATAGATAGGACCTTTTCTCTCAGTGGTGTTGAGATAGATAGGACCTTTTCTCTCAGTGGTGTTGAGATAGATAGGACCTTTTCTCTCAGTGGTGTTGTAGATAGGACCTTTTCTCTCAGTGGTTTAGATAGGACCTTTTCTCTCAGTGGTTTAGTTAGATAGATAGGACCTTTTCTCTTTTATCACCTAATGACTGTCTGGATTCTGGATGAAGGTATTTTGGACCATTCCTCCTTACAAAACATCTCCAGTTCAGATATGGTTTGATGGTTGCCGAGCACGGACAGCCCGCTTCAAAACATCCCACAGATTCTCAATGATATTCAGGTCTGGAGACTGGGATGGCCATTCCAGAACATTGTACTTGTTCCTCTGCATAAATGCCCGGGTAGATTTTGAGCAGTGTTTTGGGTCGTTATCTTGTTGAAATATCCAGCCCCAGCATAACTTCAACTTTGTGACTGATTCTAGAATCTGCTGATATTGAGTGGAATCCATGCGACCCTCAACTTTAACAAGATTCCCAGTACCGGCACTGGCCACACAGCCCCACAGCATGATGGAACCCCCACCAAATTTTACTGTGGGTAGCAAGTGTTTTTCTTGGAACGCTGTGTTCTTTTGCCGCCATGCATAACATCCCTTGTTATGACCAAATAACTCAGTCTTTGTTTCATCAGTCCACAGCACCTTATTCCAAAATGAAGCTGGCTTGTCCAAATGTGCGTTTGCATACCTCCAGCGACTCTGTTTGTGGCGTGTGCAGAAAAGGCTTCTTCCGCATCACTCTCCCATACAGCTTCTCCTTGTGCAAAGTGCACTGAATTGTTGAACGAGGCACAGTGACACCATCTGCAGCAAGATGATGTTGTAGGTCTTTGGAGGTGGTCTGTGGGCTGTTTTGGACCGTTCTCACCATCCTTTGCCTCTCGGATATTTTACTTGGCCTGACACTTCTGGCCTTAACAAGAACTGTGCCTGTGGTCTTCCATTTCCTCACAGTGGACACTGACAGCTTAAATCTCTGCGATAGCTTTTTGTAGCCATAATGTTGAACCATAATGTTGAAGAATCTTTGTTTTCAGGTCATTTGAGAGTTGTTTTGAGGCCCCCATGTTGCCACTCTTCAGAGGAGAGTCAAAGAGAACAACAACTTGCAATTGGCCAACTTAAATACCTTTTCTCATGATTGGATGCACTTGTCTATGAAGTTCAAGGCTTAATGAGCTCACCAAACCAATTGTGTGTTCCAATTAATCAGTGCTAAGTAGTTACAGGTATTCAAATCAACAGAATGACAAGGGTGCCCACATTTTTTGCATAGCCTATTTTTCACATCTGATTTAATTTCATACAACTTAATATTGCTACAGTAAAAATCTTTGTCTGGTTAATACCCCAGTACTCAGCTTTTATTAGAACATGAATGGCATGCCACTGTGATCATTTTCTGTGACGACAGAGTCAATTATTACGCCTCAGAGGGGCGTCCAAACGTTTTCATACGACTGTATATTCTGCCAGTGTTTATACTGTAGTGCTGTAGGTATATTCTGCCAGTGTTTATACTGTAGTGCTGTAGGTATATTCTGCCAGTGTTTATACTGTAGTGTAGTACTGTAGGTATATTCTGCCAGTGTTTATACTGTAGTGTAGTACTGTAGGTATATTCTGCCAGTGTTTATACTGTAGTGTAGTACTGTAGGTATATTCTGTCAGTGTTTATACTGTAGTGTAGTACTGTAGGTATATTCTGCCAGTGTTTATACTGTAGTGTAGTACTGTAGGTATATTCTGCCAGTATTTATACTGTAGTACTGTAGGTATATTCTGCCAGTGTTTATACTGTAGTGTAGTACTGTAGGTATATTCTGTCAGTGTTTATACTGTAGTGTAGTACTGTAGGTATATTCTGCCAGTATTTATACTGTAGTACTGTAGGTATATTCTGTCAGTGTTTATACTGTAGTGTAGTATTGTAGGTATATTCTGTCAGTGTTTATACTGTAGTGTAGTACTGTAGGTATATTCTGCCAGTATTTATACTGTTGTGAAGTACTGTAGGTATATTCTCTCTGTGTGTTTCAGTAGAGATATCAATCAAATGTATTTATAAAGCCCTTCTTACATCAGCTGATGTCACAAAGTGCTGTACATAAACCCATCCTAAAACCCCAAACAGCAAGCAATGCAGGTGTAGAAGCACGGTGGCTAGGAAAAACTCCCTAGAAAGGCCAAAACCTAGGAAGAAACCTAGAGAGGGACCCGGCTATGAGGGGTGGCCAGTCCTCTTCTGGCTGTGCCGGGTGGAGATTATAACAGAACATGGCCAAGATGTTCAAATGTTCATAAATGTAATAAAAATAATAATAATCACAGTGGTTGTAGAGGATGCAACAGGTCAGCACCTCAGGAGTAAATATCAGTTGGCTTTTCATAGCCGATCATTCAGAGTATCTCTACTGCTCCTGCTGTCTCTAGAGAGTTGAAAACAGCAGGTCTGGGACAGGTAGCACGTCCGGTGAACAGGTCAGGGTTCCATAGCCACAGGCAGAACAGTTGCAACTGGAGCAGCAGCACGGCCAGGTGGACTGGGGATAGCAAGGAGTCATCAGGCCAGGTAGTCCTGAGGCATGGTCCTAGGGCTAGTGAGTGTATAGTAGGAATAGACTATTATCTTGGTG
This sequence comes from Oncorhynchus tshawytscha, assembly GCF_018296145.1. Lineage (NCBI taxonomy): Eukaryota > Metazoa > Chordata > Actinopteri > Salmoniformes > Salmonidae > Oncorhynchus > Oncorhynchus tshawytscha. The sequence continues at coordinate 54,047 of NW_024609616.1, read as the reverse complement.
TGTATGGCTGACACTCAACACACTTCTTTCTGATCCTTCCCTCCTCCCCTAATCTCTCCCTCCCATCTTCCCTCTCTCCCTCCTATCCTTCTCTCGTTACAGTTTTTCTCTATTGTGATCTTTGGTTCTATAGCCAACGAGGGTTACGTGAACCGACCGGACGAGGCCCAGGAGTTCTGTATTTTCAACAGGTGACACACACACACACACACTGTAGTAGTTACTGCTCCTCTTTTATGACTCTATCGGATCTCTTTGATATTCCATATGTGCATCTCATCTGTTATGGCTGTTATTACTTGTTGTTGCCCTACACATTTCCCCATTGGGACAATACAGATATTGATTGATTGATTGACAGGAACCAGAATGCGTGTAACTATGGACTGTTCATGGGAACCTTGGCCTTTCTCTGCTGTCTGGTCTTCCTGGCCCTGGATGTCTACTTCCCACAGATCAGCTCCGTCAAGGACCGCAAGAAGGCTGTACTGGCAGACGTAGGGGTTTCAGGTGAGTGGAAAGGGGGAGCAAGGAAGAGCGAGGGAGGAGATGTATGGAGAGGGAGTAAAGGGAAATGAGCGAGAGGTTGGATGGGGAGAGAGGGGATAGATGTGTGTGGAGGGAGAGGATGGAGAGGGGGAGAGATGTGTGTAGAGGATGGAGAGAGGGGAGAGATGTATGGGGAGAGGTGTGTAGAGAGATGGAGAGATGTGTGTAGAGAGATGGAGAGATGTGTGTAGAGGGAGAGGATGGGGGAGAGGTATGGAGAGAGGTGTGTAGAGAGATGGAGAGATGTGTGTAGAGAGATGGAGAGATGTGTGTAGAGAGATGGAGAGATGTGTGTAGAGGGAGAGGATGGGGGAGAGGTGTGTAGAGAGATGGAGAGAGGTGTGTAGAGAGATGGAGAGATGTGTGTAGAGGGAGAGGATGGATGGGGAGAGAGGGGAGAGATGTGTGTAGAGGGAGAAGAGAGCTGTGGGAGAGGATGGAGGGAGAAGAGAGATGTGGAAGAGGGTGGGTAATGTCTGTGTCCCACCTGCTCATTTAATGAGAAGGAGCTTAACAACAACAGAAAACAGAAAACAAAATGGTTGATCTTCAGTGGTTTTCAACTACTGGTTGTCTATTGTTGCTGCTCACTTCCTGTCATGGGAGAGAGAGAGAAAGACACATCCATTACTTTAGTTCTAGTGAGCTAACATGTAAGATTCAATGTGACCTTTCTAACTTCTGTTTTCTCCCTCCTTTCCTTCCTTTCTGCTCCCTCATCCTCCTTTCATCCCTCCCTTCCCTCTCTCACCCTGTCCCTCTACCTCCCTCTTTCCCTTTCATCCTTCTCCCTCTCTCTCTCTCCCTCCTTTCATCCCCTCTCCCTTCCTTTCCTCCCTCTCTCCCTCCTCCTTTTATATATATATATATATATATGTATCTCCCTGCAGCATTCTGGTCCTTCATGTGGTTCGTGGGGTTCTGTTTCCTGACCAACCAATGGCAGGTGGCGAAGCAGGAGGACAACCCCCTGAGGGAGGGAGGGGATGCCGCTCGTGCTGCTATCACCTTCGCCTTCTTCTCCATATTCACCTGGGTACGGTACACTTTACTCCTTTATAATACTATCACTTCATCCCTGTCTTCATTATACAGTATCTTCAAGGAAAATGTTCAGAAGAACAGCCACCAATGGGCCTAGACATCTAAGTATAGGACCCTCGTCATTTAGCAGGCACTTCTATCCAGAGCAACTTATTAAACTGTCAACACTGAAACATATTATTAGTACATGATCCATGTGGGAAGGGACCCCACAAAACTGTTGTTGCCAGCACCATGCTCAAGCCACTGAGCCATCGGGACCAACCAGCACCTCTGCCATGACCTTTGATCCCTAAGTCCTACCTGCTCTCTCTCTCCTCTAGGGTGGGCTGACTCTCTTCTCCATGGAGAGGCTAAAGAGTGTGTCCTTCCAAGAGGAATACCAGAAGCTGTTCACCCCTCAGCCCCCCATCCCACTAATATAATCTGTGTTCTTCTAATAACCTTCCAGCTCCCTTTGCTTTTAAAACTGCAGTCTGCAATTACAACGTTTCACCCCCAACTCCCCATCCCACTAATATAATATAATGTGTTGTTCTAGTAGGAAACCTATATCTCCAATCCCTCTGCAGCTAACCTCTTAATGCTTCTAGTCAGACGCTGCTGTGCCTGTGATATCTCTGTATCACACGCAGACACACACACACACACACACACATGCAGACACACACACACACACACAGCGTAGGCAGGCATCTACGGTAGGCTGCCTCCACCATTTTGTGAAAGGCTGGCAAATTAGTTTGGTGTCTTTATAACTCAAACGCCTTTAAAATGCTTTAGCTATTCAATAAATATGCACATTTAGTGAAAATACATTTTTATCACATTTTCTGCATATCTATCTTCTTGTGCTCTTGTCTTTTTTTTATCTGACGAGTGTGAATGATTGTTTGTTTTTACCAAACCAAAAGAGTGAGATGTGAATGGCTAAACGACTGCTTTGATAACTAACTAACCTGAGTGACTCAATCCTCGCATCTCAAAGGGCACCCTATTCCCTATGTAGTGCACTACTTTAGACCAGAGCCCTATTCTCTATGTAGTGCACTACTTTAGACCAGAGCCCTATTCCCTATGTAGTGCACTACTTTTAGACCAGAGCCCTATTCCCTATGTAGTGCACTACTTTTAGACCAGAGCCCTATTCCCTATGTAGTGCACTACTTTTAGACCAGAGCCCTATTCCCTATGTAGTGCACTACTTTTAGACCAGAGCCCTATTCCCTATGTAGTGCACTACTTTTAGACCAGAGCCCTATTCCCTATGTAGTGCACTACTTTTAGACCAGAGATATAAAGGGAAAAGGGTGCAATTTGGGACACAATCAAGCAATCTAATAAAGATTTAACCTGGCTTTCCAGACAACTAATTCAATTCACTTCCTTTTCTTTCTTTATTTCTTTCTTTCCTTCATTCTTTCTTTCTTTCAAACCTAATCCACAAATGCTGCATTTGTTTATCATCTCTTACACCTCTACCTAACCACACCCCATCCACCCCAAACCTCCACCCTCTACGATACCCATCCACCGTTCAACTACCCCCTCAAAACATCCCTTCCCTTCCCAACCTACCCACTCCTCTCTACCTTACCCCTTAGCCTCTTCCACCTTCTTCACCCTCCTCCCTTCTATTTACCTCCACCTCACCACCTAATCTACACACCTCTATCTCTCTCCACCTACCCCATCCCCACCCTAACCTCATCAACCCTCCCACCGCACCTTCTTCACCCCACCTCCCTCTCATTTCCCTTCATCTCACCCCCAACCTACACCCCTCTACCTCCGTCCCTCTTCCCTTCATCTCACCCCCAACCTACACCCCTCTACCTCCCCACCTCCTTCCCTCTTCACTTCATCTCACCCCCCAACCCCAACTATGCCCTCCCACACCACTCTCTTCACCCACCTCCTCCCTCCCCAAGGCGGCCCAGTCCTTCTTCGGCTATCAGAGGTACCAGCTGGGGGCAGACTCTGCTCTCTTCTCCCAGGACTACATAGACCCCAGCCTGGATGCTGGGGCGGCCGGGGACCCCTACACCTCCTTCACGGCCGGGGGGGACGATCTGGGACAAGGAGCCCCTGTGGGGGGGTCCTCCTATCAGGGGATGAACGGCGAGGGGGGGGGGGGGGTACCAGGAGTACTGAGGGAGGACAGTGGGGATGAAAGGAGGATGGGGGAGTAGAGGGGGGTGGGGCATTGGAGGGTTGAAGGGTAGGGAGCGGGAAGGAGTGAAAAATGAAGGAGGCGTGGAGGGGGAGGACCAGGGGGATGGAGGAAGGGGGAGTGGTTGGAGGGATGGATGGATGGAGAAGTGGAGGGGGAGGAGTCAGGATAAGTGCGTGTGTGGGGGGAGGGGGAGGGGGACGGGGACGACGACATTCAGTCATATAACTGACTTATAACAGACTTACATTCATTAGTTGGACCAAAGCATAGTTCTTAGGCTGTAGCGAGAAGGCAAAGCTATTGTGGTGTAGATAGTTCATCACAGCTACTACCAAAACAGATCTCTTCATCACATATATATTTTGTATAGTTAGAAAATTACAAATCCCAAGTTTCAATGTACATAAGAATGCTTAATAGATGTTAATGTTTTTCATGTATCATTGGACAAAACATGCCTCTAAGTATACTGTATATTGAAACTAATCTCTGACTGTAGTTTGACGTAGCCTATCGACCGACCAAATCTGTAATTTAATCTACCGATTTTGGGGTGTTCAAAAATAACATGACTATATTTAAGGGCATTACTATGTGCTTTCTGTAAAAAGTTTAACTTGGGCTACTCAGTCAGTATGCTGTGTTATTGTGCTCAGATACAAGGAGAGGAACTATTTTTATCTCTCCCTTGGCCTATTTCCTTTCAGGGTCCAGAGAATTCGTTTTTATTTTGGAATAAAAATAATTTCAGTTTTAGTACTCAAATGTTGTTATTTACCAAACTATGGGAAAAAAATGTTTGTTTTAATGTAACCTTTATTTAATTAGGCAAGTCCGTTAAAAACAAATTCTTATTTACAATGACCGCCTACACTGGCCAAACCTGGACGACGCTGGGCCAATTGTGCGCCGCCCTATGGGACTCCCAATCACGGCCGGATGTGATGTAGCTAGGAATGTGTGAACTTTCTCGGTGTTGCAATGAACTGCAACAAAACAAAAATATGGTGTTACATTTTTTTGTTCTTGATGTGATGCTTTTTAAACAAGAAAAGTAAATTAAATACAATACTGACAAACTTTACAGTGAATTCATTTCTGGTCTTGCTTGTCATGGTGGTGTTATATATTTTATGGATTAAGGTTGCCATCTGCTGGGCAAAGCTAACATTGCAGCCATAAACCAGTTTAGCATTTATATACGCTTACATTAATAAGCGAAACGACGTCAATAAAATCCCTACCACTGTCTGTATACCACTAGCATTACTACTAATAATACATTTTCCACATAATACGTTTGAAAATGTTACCATATCGACATAAATCTCGTGCTTCCAGCTCTGCTTTTGCATTTACGACCAGTTGGTAAACAACCTATCCTGCTTTACGGCAGAGCTTAATCTTTACGTTAGAGAGTGGCAACAGTACACATTGCGTCTAAACTGCTAACATACTGTCTAAAGGTAATTTTAGCTGGACAGTTTGAGTTGCTGTAGCATATAAATGTATTTGCTTTCCCGATATTGAAGAGCCTTTGCTTGACATGATTGTGTATTTTCGTATCGGAGGATTCTTTCGTTTCAAACAATTTTGCAAAACTCCTGTCCTGCATTTGTACGTGCCAAGTTACAGCGAGTTGAGCAAACACACAGTAAAGTCACACACAATTAGTCACTAGCTTCGTATTGTATGCTGTTTTTATCTAGTGCTAGTCCATAAGCAGAATTGTACTTTTCACTATTTGGACGTTTGCCTATGGCCGAACTTGTCATGCTATGAACTCATTGAACGTCATCTCTCTCGGGCTGCCATGTTTGATTGCTAATGCATGTATGTCACTTGCCCCTGCTGCAGAGTGCTGCATAGGCAATGCGCTTTGGACTGCCTACTACAGAAGGATTGCAGGCTGGTGGACCTCTGAGGGCATTCTTTGTGGTGAGTATGTGTCCCAAACCACAAGTAGTCAAGCTGTAGTCAAGTAGAATAGACACATTCAAGAAGTTGCTTAGCCGTCTGCAATCCAGTTCGTATGTGCTTGTTGTCTTACCAAATGTAACATACAGTGTAGCAAAATGTAGCCTCGTCCTAGCCATTGTAATATGCAGAAACAGTGAAGTGGGTGATTTGATTTAATGTATTTCTCGTGAAATATTTCCACCATAGAATGTTGTCTGTCAGTTCTTCTCCTAACCTCTGTTTACATGGCGACCCCTAGATTGCGTTGCTTAGCGTGTTGATGCTCACGCTGCTGAGGACTGTGGGATTGAGAGCATTCTCCATGGCGTCCGAGACCTACATGTCGGGCACACACTCTGCTGCCTTCGTCACCTGCCCCAACGAACAGGTGGCCAAAGATCTGGCCAGGTAACGGATAGACACAGACGTACACAAACATTCTAATCTGCTATGTATAATTGGGAATCAAGTCAGATGTCACCTCTAAGACATTTCTATCGGCAATGTTCAGAAAGTTGCACTCTCCCGAATGCGACGTTGATTCACACTATAGGGCCAAACTGAGCCAAGTTGGGCTGAACTGGTTACACATCCACCAGGGCTGCTTGAACCATGCTGGAAAGAACCCTGTCAAAAGAAAATATCAGAGCCGGTATGGTTTGCGTCGGCCCTGTAGTCTGAATCATGGATTTGTTCACCATATTGTGCTGGATGCAGTTAATCCATCCAGTCTGATTGGTTGTTGTCATTGTCCCCCCACCACCTGACAGGGGAATCGTTGAGAAGAAGCTGGCTGCTTGTGTCAACATCGTCCCCCAAATCACATCTGTGTAAGTGTGGACCATGACGGATCAGAGATTAGAAACTGGGTGGTTTAAGTCCTGAATGCTGATTGGCTGACAGCCGTGGTATATCAGATCGTATACCATGGGTATGACAAAACATTTATTTGTACTGCTGTAATTACGGCACCACGGCTAAGGGCTGTATCCAGGCACTCCACCACACATATGAAGGGAATGGAAGGGTTACTGATTGGGATTGGTAACATGTCTCTGTTTCTTGTCAGATATGAGTGGCAGGGGAAGATCCAGGAGGATGGTGAAGTGTTGCTGGTGCGTATTCACACCTTTTTATTCCTGGTTCGACATGGACCTACAGTGTCTGTAAACATTGAATGAAGACGATATATATATGTGCTTGGTTTATCTGAGCGTGGTGTAGCTAAGGTTCTAACTAGTTTCTTCCTGCTTTTAGATGATAAAGACCAGAAGTTCTAAGGTTGCATCTCTGGCAGAATATGTTAGGTAAGCAGTGTGTGTGTGTGTGTTCTTGTATTTCCCTCAGTTATAGGGATGATATGTAGTCTTCATACTAAATCAGGCAGTGGGGGTGTGGTGTTTAATCAGTCCTTTCCCAGAATTACCGTTGACATTTATCAGTGACTCATAGTAGCTGTGTACTGTGTGTGTGTGTGCGTGTGCGTTCATGCATTTGTCTATCTGTGTGTGTGTGACTCATGCTGTGTTTGCTTGCTAACAGGTCCAACCACCCGTATGAAGTAGCAGAGGTCATCAGCCTACCCATAGAGCAGGGCAACCCACCCTACCTGAAGTGGCTTGGTGACGCTGTACCAGAATGATGGGTGGATGGAGAGAGGAAGGGATAGGTGGATGGACAGAGGGAGGCTGCGAGAAATGTATTTGGAATAATAAAATCTGCAGAAATGTGACAAAGGTATTTTTACTGTTTCAGTGTTGTCCTGGTTTTGACCAATAGAGGGATGCAGTGAAAGGGTCTATCTACAGTCAGGTCCAAAATGATTGGCACCCTTGAGAAAGATGCGAAGAAAAGGCTGTATAAAAAATAAATACTACTAGTACTGAGCGTTATTGTAGCATATATTATATTTTATGCTAATAAAGATGGGGGTCAGAATTATTGTTGTCAATACCTTTCAAACCCACATCCTGTGAGGATAACAGCACAGAGCCTTTTTGTAAAATATTTTACGAGATTGGAGAACACGTTGGAGGGGCCTTGCACCGTTCCTCCATACAGAGTCTTTAAAGATCCTTGCTATCATTTGTCTGCTCTTATGGACGGCCCATGGGGTTATTTTTGGCTTACGCATCTTTTTTTCAACTCAAAACCCACCACTGGTGTGCGTGACCAAAGAGCTCTATTTTTATGTCATCCAACAGATGTAAACGCCATTGGCACATGGACTGGATCTGGTGCTTTATCCTCGCAAGGGGAGGTGTTGAAAACAGGGGCGCCAATCATTTTAGCAAAAGATAGAGGCGAGAAAAATATTACTTCTCAAAATCTTTCTCTGAGCGTATTAGTATAAAATAATATAATAACTGAGCATATCATACAGCTCAGTATTTGAATGATTTAATTTATACAGACTTTTTTGCTCATCTTTTATCAGGGGTTTCAATCATTTTAGACCTGACTATTTCCCTACGTTTCAGGCCCGTCATCATTTTCATTTTAGACCTGACTATTTCCCTACGTTACTGTCTCAGGCCCGTCATAGATCAGGGGTTTCAATCATTTTAGACCTGACTATTTCCCTACGTTACTGTCTCAGGCCCAGTCAATAGACCTGACTATTTCCCTAGTTACTGTCTCAGGCCCGTCATAGATCAGGGGTTTCAATCATTTTAGACCTGACTATTTCCCTACGTTACTGTCTCAGGCCTGTCATAGATCAGGGGTGCCAATCATTTTAGACCTGACTATTTCCCTACGTTACTGTCTCAGGCCTGTCATAGATCAGGGGTTTCAATCATTTTAGACCTGACTATTTCCCTACGTTACTGTCTCAGGCCCATAGTCATAGATCAGGGGTTTCAATCATTTTAGACCTGACTATTTCCCTACGTTACTGTCTCAGGCCCGTCATAGATCAGGGGTTTCAATCATTTTAGACCTGACTATTTCCCTACGTTACTGTCTCAGGCCCGTCATAGATCAGGGGTGCCAATCATTTTAGACCTGACTATTTCCCTACGTTACTGTCTCAGGCCCGTCATAGATCAGGGGTTTCAATCATTTTAGACCTGACTATTTCCCTACGTTACTGTCTCAGGCCCGTCATAGATCAGGGGTGCCAATCATTTTAGACCTGACTATTTCCCTACGTTACTGTCTCAGGCCCGTCATAGATCAGGGGTTTCAATCATTTTAGACCTGACTATTTCCCTACGTGACTGTCTCAGGCTCGTCATAGATCAGGGGTGTCAAACTAATTTCCCCTGCGGGCCACTTTCGGTCTTCACCCAATTTGTCCGGATCCGTCTCGTGGACCTTAAGTTTGACACGTCATACATTATCTGATTGCTTCTCCACAATCAATACTGCTGTTAATTTAAAGAGCCGACAAACCCTTAACACTCATCAATGCTGTTGGAAAGTGACAGAAGGGTTTTGTCCCGCTGTGATCAGAATATCTGATTGCTCTGATCAACATGTATCTCTTCCATACTGAGACCAATGGTATACTAGTGACTTGGAATAAATACAAAAATCACATAAGACATTTATTTTTTTCTTCAAACTTCACATTCAATTTGAGGCTTTGTAGTCAGCAGCATACACAGTACACAGACACTATCTAAACATAGAAATACAATTTACATAGCCTGGTACCAGATCAGTTTCTGCTCTTGCCAACTCCATTGCTGTTATTGTCAACCCTAACATGTTTGACATGACAATGAGTGACAAGGAGTTGGCATGATGGAACAAACAGACTGGCACTAAGGCTACCATGTACACACTATCAGAAACAGTTTAGATTTTCACCAAAGCAGGAGCTGGGTTCCATCCACACACTCTGTGTGACCAAAGCACCGGCCTGGTCCCAGATCTGTTAGTGCAGTCATCTCCTTGTGGTTGTCAACATGTTTGGCATGACAAGGAGTGGTATGATGGCACAAACAGACTAGTAACCAGGCTACCAAAGCACCACCGTGGGTGAGACATAAGCGTAGACATAAGATCGTTAGAAAGGAACTGGTCTTTCATTTAAGGTGTGTGACTTTTCCAAACATCTCTCCATACATCTCTTCTAATGCAGTGGTTCTCAAACCTCGGAGAATCTCAGACGTTCCATGTATTTGGATATTCCAGAGCTAGCACACCTGATTCAATTTGTCAACAAATAACTTGATCATTCATTTAAAGTATGACGAGCACTTTTCCCAATAACTTATCTTCTAACTTGTTAACTTCTAGCTGTGTGTAGACATAAACTGAGTGTACAAAACATTAGGAACACCTGCTCTTTCCATGACATAATCCAGGTGAAAGCACAGGAGGTTGGTGGCATCTTAATTGGGGAGAAGGACTCATGCAAATGGCTGGAGTGGAATGGTATCAAATACATCAAACATAGTTTCCATGTGTTTGATACCATTCCATTGGCTCCATTACAGCCATTATTATGAGCCGTCCTCCCCTCAGCAGCCTTCACTGGGTGAAAGCTATGATCCCTTATTGATGTCACTTGTCAGTGTAGATGAAGGGGAGGAGACACGTTAAAGAAGGATTTTCAAGCCTTGAGACAATTGAGACATGGATTGTGTCTGTGTGTCATTCAGAGGGTGAATGGGCAAGACAAAAGACAGGAGTGCCTTTGGACGGGGTATGGTAGTAGGTGTCAGGAGTGCCTTTGAACGGGGTATGGTAGTAGGTGACAGGAGTGCCTTTGAACGGGGTACTGTATGGTAGTAGGTGACAGGAGTGCCTTTGAACGGGGTACTGTATGGTAGTAGGTGTCAGGAGTGCCTTTGAACGGGGTACTGTATGGTAGTAGGTGTCAGGAGTGCCTTTGAACGGGGTACTGTGCCTGTCAGGAGTGCCTTTGAACGGGGTACTGTATGGTAGTAGGTGTCAGGAGTGCCTTTGAACGGGGTACTGTATGGTAGTAGGTGTCAGGAGTGCCTTTGAACGGGGTACTGTATGGTAGTAGGTGTCAGGAGTGCCTTTGAACGGGGTACTGTATGGTAGTAGGTGTCAGGAGTGCCTTTGAACGGTACTGTATGGTAGTAGGTGTCAGGAGTGCCTTTGAACGGGGTACTGTATGGTAGTAGGTGTCAGGAGTGCCTTTGAACGGGGTACTGTATGGTAGTAGGTGTCAGGAGTGCCTTTGAACGGGGTACTGTATGGTAGTAGGTGTCAGGAGTGCCTTTGAACGGGGTACTGTATGGTAGTAGGTGTCAGGAGTGCCTTTGAACGGGGTATGGTAGTAGGTGACAGGAGTGCCTTTGAACGGGGTACTGTATGGTAGTAGGTGACAGGAGTGCCTTTGAACGGGGTATGGTAGTAGGTGACAGGAGTGCCTTTGAACGGGGTATGGTAGTAGGTGACAGGAGTGCCTTTGAACGGGGTACTGTATGGTAGTAGGTGTCAGGAGTGCCTTTGAACGGGGTACTGTATGGTAGTAGGTGTCAGGAGTGCCTTTGAACGGGGTACTGTATGGTAGTAGGTGACAGGAGTGCCTTTGAACGGGATACTGTATGGTAGTAGGTGACAGGAGTGCCTTTGAACGGGGTATGGTAGTAGGTGACAGGAGTGCCTTTGAACGGGGTACTGTATGGTAGTAGGTGACAGGAGTGCCTTTGAACGGGGTAGTGGTGACAGTGCCTTTGAGGTGATGGTAGGGTGACAGGAGTGCCTTTGAACGGGGTATGGTAGTAGGTGTGCCAGGAGTGCCTTTGAACGGGGTATGGTAGTAGGTGTCAGGAGTGCCTTTGAACGGGGTATGGTAGTAGGTGTGCCTTTGAACGGTGTACTTTGGTAGTAGGTGTCAGGAGTGCCTTTGAACGGGTATGGTAGTAGTGTCAGGAGTGTCTTTGAACGGGGTATGATAGTAGGTGTCAGGAGTGCCTTTGCCTTTGAACGGGTACTGTATGGTAGTAGGTGACAGGAGTGCCTTTGAACGGGGTACTGTATGGTAGTAGGTGACAGGAGTGCCTTTGAACGGGGTACTGTATGGTAGTAGGTGTCAGGAGTGCCTTTGAACGGGTACTGTATGGTAGTAGGTGTCAGGAGTGCCTTTGAACGGGGTACTGTATGGTAGTAGGTGTCAGGAGTGCCTTTGAACGGGGTATGGTAGTAGGTGTCAGGAGTGCCTTTGAACGGGGTACTGTATGGTAGTAGGTGTCAGGAGTGCCTTTGAACGGGGTAGGTGTCAGGAGTGTATGGTAGTAGGTGTCAGGAGTGCCTTTGAACGGGGTACTGTATGGTAGTAGGTGTCAGGAGTGCCTTTGAACGGGGTACTGTATGGTAGTAGGTGTCAGGAGTGCCTTTGAACGGGGTATGGTAGTAGGTGTCAGGAGTGCCTTGTCAGGTGAACGGGGTACTGTATGGTAGTAGGTGTCAGGAGTGCCTTTGAACGGGGTACTGGTAGTAGGTAGTTTGAGGTGTATGGTAGTAGGTGTCAGGAGTGCCTTTGAACGGGGTACTGTATGGTAGTAGGTGTCAGGAGTGCCTTTGAACGGGGTACTGTATGGTAGTAGGTGTCAGGAGTGCCTTTGAACGGGGTACTGTATGGTAGTAGGTGTCAGGAGTGCCTTTGAACGGGGTATGGTAGTAGGTGTCAGGAGTGCCTTTGAACGGGGTATGGTAGTAGGTGTCAGGAGTGCCTTTGAACGGGGTATGGTAGTAGGTGTCAGGAGTGCCTTTGAACGGGGTATGGTAGTAGGTGACAGGAGTGCCTTTGAACGGGGTATGGTAGTAGGTGTCAGGAGTGCCTTTGAACGGGGTACTGTATGGTAGTAGGTGACAGGAGTGCCTTTGAACGGGGTACTGTATGGTAGTAGGTGACAGGAGTGCCTTTGAACGGGGTATGGTAGTAGGTGAACGGGGTGTAGGAGTAGGTGCCTTTGAACGGGGTACTGTATGCCTTTGAACGGGGTACTGTAGGTGAGGAGTGCCTTTGAACGGGGTACTGTATGGTAGTAGGTGTCAGGAGTGCCTTTGAACGGGGTAACGGGTATGGTAGTAGGTGTCAGGAGTGCCTTTGAACGGGGTACTATGGTAGTAGGTGACAGGAGTGCCTTTGAGTAGGTGGGTACCTGAACGGGGTACTGTATGGTAGTAGGTGTCAGGAGTGCCTTTGAACGGGGTATGGTAGTAGGTGTCAGGAGTGCCTTTGAACGGGGTATGGTAGTAGGTGTCAGGAGTGCCTTTGAACGGGGTATGGTAGTAGGTGTCAGGAGTGCCTTTGAACGGGGTATGGTAGTAGGTGTCAGGAGTGCCTTTGAACGGGGTACTGTATGGTAGTAGGTGTCAGGAGTGCCTTTGAACGGGGTACTGTATGGTAGTAGGTGTCAGGAGTGCCTTTGAACGGGGTACTGTATGGTAGTAGGTGTCAGGAGTGCCTTTGAACGGGGTACTGTATGGTAGTAGGTGTCAGGAGTGCCTTTGAACGGGGTATGGTAGTAGGTGTCAGGAGTGCCTTTGAACAGGGTGCCTACTGTATGGTAGTAGGTGTCAGGAGTGCCTTTGAACGGGGTATGGTAGTAGGTGTCAGGAGTGCCTTTGAACGGGGTACTGTGGTAGTAGGTGTCAGGAGTGCCTTTGAACGGGGTACTGTATGGTAGTAGGTGTCAGGAGTGCCTTTGAACGGGGTACTGTATGGTAGTAGGTGTCAGGAGTGCCTTTGAACGGGGTATGGTAGTAGGTGACAGGTGTTTGAACAGGAGTGCCTTTGAACGGGGTATGGTAGTAGGTGTCAGGAGTGCCTTTGAACGGGGTACTGTATGGTAGTAGGTGTCAGGAGTGCCTTTGAACGGGGTATGGTAGTAGGTGTCAGGAGTGCCTTTGAACGGGGTATGGTAGTAGGTGTCAGGAGTGCCTTTGAACGGGGTATGGTAGTAGGTGTCAGGAGTGCCTTTGAACGGGGTATGGGTAGTAGGTGAACCTTTGAACGGGGTATGGTAGTAGGTGTCAGGAGTGCCTTTGAACGGGGTATGGTAGTAGGTGTCAGGAGTGCCTTTGAACGGGGTAGGAGTGCCTGTATGGTAGTAGGTGACAGGAGTGCCTTTGAACGGGGTATGGTAGTAGGTGACAGGAGTGCCTTTGAACGGGGTACTGTATGGTAGTAGGTGACAGGAGTGCCTTTGAACGGGGTACTGTATGGTAGTAGGTGTCAGGAGTGCCTTTGAACGGGGTATGGTAGTAGGTGACAGGAGTGCCTTTGAACGGGGTACTTTGAACGGGGGTACTGTATGGTAGTAGGTGTCAGGAGTGCCTTTGAACGGGGTGCCTTTGAACGGGGTAGTGGTAGTAGGTGACAGGAGTGCCTTTGAACGGGGTATGGTAGTAGGTGTCAGGAGTGCCTTTGAGTAGGGGGAGTGCCTATGGGTAGTAGGTGTCAGGAGTGCCTTTGAACGGGGTATGGTAGTAGGTGTCAGGAGTGCCTTTGAACGGGGTATGGTAGTAGGTGTCAGGAGTGCCTTTGAACGGGGTATGGTAGTAGGTGTCAGGAGTGCCTTTGAACGGGGTATGGGTAGTAGGTGTCAGGAGTGCCTTTGAACGGGGGTACTGTATGGTAGTAGGTGACAGGAGTGCCTTTGAACGGGGTACTGTATGGTAGTGTCAGGTGAACGGGTACAGGGTAGTGCCTTTGAACGGGGTACTGTATGGTAGTAGGTGTCAGGAGTGCCTTTGAACGGGGTACTGTATGGTAGTAGGTGTCAGGAGTGCCTTTGAACGGGGTACTGTATGGTAGTAGGTGTCAGGAGTACTGAACGGGGTACTGTATGGTAGTAGGTGTCAGGAGTGCCTTTGAACGGGGTACTGGGTAGTAGGTGTCAGGAGTGTAACGGGGTACTGGTAGTAGGTGTCAGGAGTGCCTTTGAACGGGGTATGGTAGTAGGTGTCAGGAGTGCCTTTGAACGGGGTATGGTAGTAGGTGTCAGGAGTGCCTTTGAACGGGGTATGGTAGTAGGTGTCAGGAGTGCCTTTGAACGGGGTATGGTAGTAGGTGTCAGGAGTGCCTTTGAACGGGGTATGGTAGTAGGTGTCAGGAGTGCCTTTGAACAGGGTACTGTATGGTAGTAGGTGACAGGAGTGTCTTTGAACGGGGTATGGTAGTAGGTGTCAGGAGTGCCTTTGAACGGGGTACTGTATGGTAGTAGGTGTCAGGTGTGCCTTTGAATGGGGTATGGTAGTAGGTGTCAGGAGTGTCTTTAAACTGGGTACTGTATGGTAGTAGGTGTCAGGAGTGCCTTTGAACGGGGTACTGTATGGTAGTAGGTGTCAGGAGTGCCTTTGAACGGGGTACTGTATGGTAGTAGGTGTCAGGAGTGTCTTTGAACGGGGTATGGTAGTAGGTGCCAGGAGTGCCTTTGAACGGGGTATGGTAGTAGGTGTCAGGAGTGCCTTTGAACGTAGTAGGTGTCAGGAGTGCCTTTGAACGGGGTAGGTGTCTGTTTGATGGTAGTAGGTGTCAGGAGTGCCTTTGAACGGGGTACTGTATGGTAGTAGGTGTCAGGAGTGCCTTTGAACGGGGTACTGTATGGTAGTAGGTGTCAGGAGTGCCTTTGAACAGGGTAGTGTAACAGGGGTGCCTTTGAACTGGGTACTGTATGGTAGTAGGTGTCAGGAGTGCCTTTGAACGGGGTAGGTGTCAGGAGTGCCTTTGAACGTAGGTAGGTGTCAGGAGTGTCTTTGAACGGGGTATGTTAGTAGGTGCCAGGAGTGCCTTTGAACGGGGTACTGTATGGTAGTAGGTGACAGGTGTGCCTTTGAACGGGGTACTGTATGGTAGTAGGTGACAGGAGTGCCTTTGAACGGGGTATGGTAGTAGGTGCCAGGAGTGCCTTTGAACGGGGTACTGTATGGTAGTAGGTGACAGGAGTGCCTTTGAACGGGGTATGGTAGTAGGTGCCAGGAGTGCCTTTGAACGGGGTACTGTATGGTAGTAGGTGACAGGTGTGCCTTTGAACGGGGTATGGTAGTAGGTGCCAGGAGTGCCTTTGAACGGGGTACTGTATGGTAGTAGGTGTCAGGAGTGCCTTTGAACGAGGTACTGTATGGTAGTAGGTGTCAGGTGCTCCGATTCCAGTGTTCATGATCTGCAACACTGATGGGTTTTTCAAGCTTAACAGTTTCCCGTGTGTATCAAGAATGGTCCACCACCCAAAGGACATCCAGCCGACTTGACACAACTGTGGGAAGCATCGGAGTCAACATGGGCCAGCATCCCTGTGGAACGCTTTGACACCTTGTAGAGTCCATGCCCCGAACTGAGGATCGGAAAACAACTTGACAAAACACTCAGGCTACAGCTACAAAACAATTATGTTCAGATACAAAGTGAACTTAAAGGCCACATTTGATACATTCTCTTATTGAATATGGCACTATGTACTGCCTACATACAGTACATACAAAGAAATACTGTATAGCTCTGCTCCGTAGAAAAACAGCTTTGTTCCTATGCAACTACCCAGAAACATATTATCTCAATCTAAATATCCACAAATATGGCTCTGCAAATATCTATCATTAGTTCCAAAGGCCAACTGCCTTCTGATGGTTCAGCTGCTTCACTCACATAAACAGCATCTGTCTGAAAGGTTCACTAACATTCTCCCCAAACAAAATAGCATTCGACATCAATGTCCACCACAACGTCGCTCAGAAGATATTCAGCTGGACGCCAATCAAATGAACCGAAGGTCGATATCAGAGTGCAGCTCTTTGATATACCATCCGCCATAATTGAATCGACTCGACTCCCGTCATCATGAATATGTATGAGAGTTAATCGTGCAGGTGCACTTCGGTGACATCATTCACTTTAATGATTCCATTCATTCTGATGAAACGTTCCACCAGGGACGAGGTGAGATAG
This sequence comes from Oncorhynchus tshawytscha, assembly GCF_018296145.1. Taxonomy (NCBI): domain Eukaryota; kingdom Metazoa; phylum Chordata; class Actinopteri; order Salmoniformes; family Salmonidae; genus Oncorhynchus; species Oncorhynchus tshawytscha. Next base: position 37,440 of record NW_024609616.1, on the reverse strand, counting down.
CAATAGAACGGAACTAGATGTCTGTTTGCTTTCGCTTTCAACAGAAGGACACTAATTTGCACTTGTATTGTAAAGCCTCAGACAGAGGCAGTATGAACTCTCATTGAAATAGCTTCTACGACATTTAGAAGAACTGTTACATGATGCTGTTCTTGGATGAAAGGGAACACTTCGTTCCCTGTGATTTTAGTGGTATCATGAGACTTTTATACTCTGTCTGAAGGCTACTGTTGAAAACATACTGCACAATGAAACTGTAACATAGATACATCATTCAAATACTGACAATATAGTATGTGTTTTTCTCCTTGTGTGCATCTCTGAATAGCCTATTCAAAACTGTATTATGATTCTCAAACATTTCTGTACATTTTTACATTGCGCACTAAGCGTAATACTGAAATTGTTCTGTAAAGATTTGTAAATTCTCAGTCCAATAAAATAACTGATCATCAATTTTTGGCCAAAAAGCTTGGAATTTGAGGCAAGGCAGTTGGTATCATTGTAAGTTCACAGTTGATACTCAAAAGTGTCAATTTAAATGATACATTAGCGAACTCGGGGGGTAGCCCCAACTGGGGTTTGAACCCAGGTCCAGTGACTGTCAAGCCAACACCTTAATTGTTACCCTAAGAGCTCCAAACCTCTTAACAAGGTTGCTAGGTGTTGGGTTAATGTCGCTACATTCAATCCATATATCTCTGTTCCAATCGACACAGTAGCTCACTACTTAGAATGAGTCACTGTACCGGACATGCAATCCAGCTCCTGGGTAACGTTTCCCCTTGGTACAGATCTAGGATCAGCTTCCCCTCCCCCAACCATTAACCATGAGTGGGGAAAATGCTAAACTGACCCAAGATCAGCGTCTCTAGGAGCAGCTTCACCATCATTCTATACACTGTACAGTGTCCATATTAGGACAGCCTCAGTCTCAGCAAGACGTGTCCGCATCAGTGGTTTACTAGTATGGACATTGGGAAAAAGCTTATTTATGAGTTACAGGTAGCTGATCTCTAGCTTGGGGCTCTTCTCCACTGTCTCTGGACGTGACCTGTTACTTTCACTCTTTGATCCATTGGCAAGAGTGGAGACAGCGACAGTAGGCCCCAATTCTAAGCCTGGGCCTTTCCCAGCCTCCTCCCCAGCTTTAGCCCTCTGCCCCAGGGGTACCGTCTCCACCTTTCTCCCCGGAGTGAACAAGATACTGGAGCTCTCAACTTGTCCTCCTCCGTTCCCGTTCTGTGCAATCCTGCAGTTCTCTCTAATCTGAGTGGCATCTTCTCTTCTCTCCATCTCTATCCCGTTCTCCTCTTCCTCCTCCACTTCTTCCTCCACTTCTTCCTCCCCTCCTTCATGAGACTTGGTGACCCCCAGGCCATCTCGCGGCTCGGGCACAATTCCCCTCCAGAGCTCTGCAGGGCGCTGCAGCTCGGTGGCTGCCGCCCTCTCGTGGTTCTCCACCCTCCTCGAAGAACGACAAAGAGCCTTCCGGAACCCTCTCTTAAAATTATCAGACAGGAATCCGTAAATTATTGGGTTAGCGCAGCTATTAGCGTACGATAGGACCACCACAAAGTAGTACAGCCCCCGGAATTCGCCCGGTAACAGGATTAGCAGGTTAACGATGTTGAGGATGTAGAATGGGAGCCAGCACAACACGAACACTGCTACCACGACAACCACCATGCGCGTGATCTTGCGTTCGGACTTCCTGCGTCGGGAGGAGGTGGACCGGGCCCGTTTCCCCGCGTTGCGCACCTTCGAATCAAAACAAAACAATTCAACTTTATTGGCAGTTAAAACATCTCAGCACACTTTACAATTAAATATAATATAAAAGTTAAGTCAGCAATATAACACATGTCGGGTAGGCCACTGTAGGGTAGGCCACTGTAGGGTAGGCCAATGTAGGGTAGGCCACTTTAGGGTAGGCCACTTTAGGGTAGGACAATGTAGGGTAGGCCACTTTAGGGTAGGACAATGTAGGGTAGGCCACTTTAGGGTAGGCCACTTTAGGGTAGGCCACTGTAGGGTAGGCCACTTTAGGGTAGGACAATGTAGGGTAGGCCACTTTAGGGTAGGCCACTTTAGGGGGTAGGCCACTGTAGGGTAGGCCACTGTAGGGTAGGCCACTGGCCACTGTTAGGGCCACTGTAGGCCACTGTAGGGTAGGCCACTGTAGGGTGTAGGCCACTGTAGGGTAGGGGTAGGCCACTGTAGGGTAGGCACTGTAGGGGTAGGCCACTGTAGGGTAGGGGTAGGCCACGGTAGGGTAGGCCACTTAGGGTAGGCCACTTTAGGGTAGGCCACTGTAGGGTAGGCCACTTTAGGCCACTGTAGGGGGGTAGGCCACTTTAGGGTAGGCCACTGTAGGCCACTGTAGGGTAGGGCCACTTTAGGGTAGGGGTAGGCCAATGTAGGGTAGGTCACTTTAGGGTAGGCCATAGAAGGGTAGACAACTGTAGGGTAGGACACTCAGATGTAACAGGTCAGTGTAACAGGTCAGATGTTACAGGTCAGATGTTACAGGTCAGATGTTACAGGTCAGATGTTACAGGTCAGATGTTACAGGTCAGATGTAACAGGTCAGATGTAACAGTGGACAACTACAAATACTTAGGTGTCTGGTTAGACTGTAAACTCTCCTTCCAGACCCATATCAAACATCTCCAATCCAAAGTTAAATCTAGAATTGGCTTCCTATTTCGCAACAAAGCATCCTTCACTCATGCTGCCAAACATACCCTTGTAAAACTGACCATCCTACCAATCCTCGACTTTGGCGATGTCATTTACAAAATAGCCTCCAATACCCTACTCAACAAATTGGATGCAGTCTATCACAGTGCAATCCGTTTTGTCACCAAAGCCCCATATACTACCCACCATTGCAACCTGTACGCTCTCGTTGGCTGGCCCTCGCTTCATACTCGTCGCCAAACCCACTGGCTCCATGTCATCTACAAGACCCTGCTAGGTAAAGTCCCCCCTTATCTCAGCTCGCTGGTCACCATAGCATCTCCCACCTGTAGCACACGCTCCAGCAGGTATATCTCTCTTGTCACCCCCAAAACCAATTCTTTCTTTGGCCGCCTCTCCTTCCAGTTCTCTGCTGCCAATGACTGGAACAAACTACAAAAATCTCTGAAACTGGAAACACTTATCTCCCTCACTAGCTTTAAGCACCAACTGTCAGAGCAGCTCACAGATTACTGCACCTGTACATAGCCCACCTATAATTTAGCCCAAACAACTACCTCTTTCCCTACTGTATTTTATTTATTTATTTATTTTGCTCCTTTGCACCCCATTATTTCTATCTCTACTTTGCACATTCTTCCACTGTAAATCTACCATTCCAGTGTTTTACTTGCTATATTATATTTACTTCGCCACCATGGCCTTTTTTGCCTTTACCTCCCTTCTCACCTCATTTGCTCACATCGTATATAGACTTGTTTATACTGTATTATTGACTGTATGTTTGTTTTACTCCATGTGTAACTCTGTGTCGTTGTATGTGTCGAACTGCTTTGCTTTATCTTGGCCAGGTCGCAATTGTAAATGAGAACTTGTTCTCAACTTGCCTCTTTGGTTAAATAAAGGTGAAAAAAAAAAAAAACAGGACAGATGTAACAGGTCAGATGCTACAGGTCAGATGCTACAGGTCAGATGCTACAGGTCAGATGTAATGTTACAGGTCAGATGCAACAGGTCAGATGCAACAGGTCAGATGCACAGGTCAGATGCAACAGGTCAGATGCTACAGGTCAGATGCTACAGGTCAGATGCTACAGGTCAGATGCTACAGGTCAGATGTAACAGGTCAGATGCTACAGGTCAGATGCTACAGGTCAGATGCTACAGGTCAGATGTAACAGGTCAGATGTAACAGGTCAGATGTAACAGGTCAGATGCTACAGGTCAGATGCTACAGGTCAGATGTAACAGGTCAGATGTAACAGGTCAGATGTAACAGGTCAGATGCTACAGGTCAGATGCAACAGGTCAGGGCCGGAGTAGAGAACCGCACAAGGAAGGGTTCCCTGGAAGAGGGCCAAGTGGTCCCGCCCCTCAAAACAAATGCCTCTCACAATGTCTGTCTGATTTAAGGGAAGTATAAATAAATCAGTGGTATTATGAGACAAAGACATCAGAACACATTTATTTCATGTAACAACGGAGGTGTAGCAACACCTGGGTCTATGTTACCAATCAACAATGATGTTTCCTCCAAAAGGACATACTAGTTCAGTCTAAGTATAACAGACAGGCCTCCCAAGTAGTGTAAAATAGGTATTTTCTCCCTTTTAAGTGTGGAAGTAGTCCTAGATTCTGACCTTGATCACAATGAGCAGGTAGCAGAGACAGATGACGAGTAGCGGTCCGAAGAACCCGACTGTGCACGTGTACACGATGAACGATGCCTTCCAGACCTCGGCTGGCTCAGGCCACACGATACTACAGTTCCCATCATCCTCCAGTACGTCCGCGAACACCACCACGGGCAGCACCACCACAAACGACACCGCCCACACTGCCGCGTTCACCGCCTTGGCCACGTGCGGTCGCCTCCACCACGACGACCGTATGGGATGGACCACAGCGAGGTAGCGGTCGATGGACATGACCGTGAGACAGAAGATGGCGGTGAACTGGTTGATGGCGTCCACAGTCATGACCACACGGCACATGAGAGAACCAAACGGCCAGGAGAGCAGAGCGTTCTGGACCGCCAGGAAGGGGAGGCCTAGGGGAAGTTAAATCAACTATATTGACAGTGCAATTAGTCACTTGTCCCCCACCTACATGTACAGATTACCTCAACTAGCCTGTACCCCTGCACACTGACTGTACCGGTGCCCCCTGTATATAGCCTCCACACTGACTGTACCGGTGCCCCCTGTATATAGCCTCCACACTGACTGTACCGGTGCCCCCTGTATATAGCCTCCACACTGACTGTACCGGTGCCCCCTGTATATAGCCTCCACACTGACTGTACCGGTGCCCCCTGTATATAGCCTCCACACTGACTGTACCGGTGCCCCCTGTATATAGCCTCCACACTGACTGTACCGGTGCCCCCTGTATATAGCCTCCACACTGACTGTACCGGTGCCCCCTGTATATAGCCTCCACACTGACTGTATGCCCCCTGTATATAGCCTCCACACTGACTGTACCGGTGCCCCCTGTATATAGCCTCCACACTGACTGTACCGGTGCCCCCTGTATAGCCTCCACACTGACTGTACCGGTGCCCCCTGTATATAGCCTCCACACTGACTGTATGCCCCCTGTATATAGCCTCCACACTGACTGTACCGGTGCCCCCTCCACACTGACTGTATATAGCCTCCACACTGACTGTACCGCCCCCTGCCCCACACTGTATATAGCCTCCACACTGACTGTACCGGTGCCCCCTGTATATAGCCTCCACACTGACTGTACCGGTGCCCCCTGTATATAGCCTCCACACTGACTGTACCGGTGCCCCCTGTAGCCTCCCTCCACACTGACTGTACCGGTGCCCCCTGTATATAGCCTCCACACTGACTGTACCGGTGCCCCCTGTATATAGCCTCCACACTGACTGTACCGGTGCCCCCTGTATATAGCCTCGTTATTCTTATTGTGTTACTTTTTGTTATTTCTTTTTATTTTAGTCTACTTGGTAAATATGTTCTTCTTCTTGAACTGCACTGTTGGTTAAGGGCTTGTAAGTAAAGCATTTCACGGTAAAGTTTACACTTGTGTTTGGCACATGTGGCAAATACAGTTTGATTTGATTTGATTTGAATTTAAACCGCACACTTACATTGGATTTGAAGTGCATTTAAAACTGCAACACACTTTACAGTAAAATGATCAAATGAAAGAAATACTGTAACATGATCAAAAAGCAGACTGACCGCTGCGGTCATATTTAGTTACATTTCACGTGAAACAGAATGGGAGCTTGCAAAATAAGGCTGGTTTAACAAGGCTAATAACAGAGTTGAATAAACAACACCTTGAAAAACCACAATGAAACCACAAAAGAAATACTGACCTAGCATGAATAGCTCATCAGCGATGGCCAGGTTGAGTATATAGATGTTAGTGACCGACTCCGTCCTCACATAGTGTAAAACAATGTAGATGACCAATGTGTTGCCCACCAGGCCGATCACACAGACTGCTACATAGATGAGGGGGATAAGGACCCCTGCTATAGTGAGTTGAAAACCCCCCACGCCTCCACCGCCAGGGCTGGTCCAGTTGTGGTAGGATCCATTGAAGAAAGGGTCGGGGGTGAGGAGGAAGAGAGGGGAGGGAGGGAAGGTGTTGGGCTCAGGCATTGAGGGGGCGGCTGTGGGGAGGTAGATGGTCGGGGGCACTTGGACAAGCTCAATGGTGGTCAGAGGTGATGATATGTTGTTGGTTGTGGTATAATGGGTGGGTGGGTTGAGGTTGACCTCAGTGCGTAGCAACTGGACCTGTCTGGGAGACAGTAAGAGAAGTCAGTGTGTGAGAGAAAAAATACTGATATCTTTATGCATTCTCAAAACAACAACGCTATTCTGTTAAAGCATCCAAGACACTACAGGACATGAGCAACAATCAAAGAAAATAACCCTGTCACGTTCTGGCCTTTATTTCCTTTGTTTTGTCTTTATTTAGTATGGTCAGGGCGTGAGTTGGGGTGGGCAGTCTATGTTTGTTTTTCTATGTTTGGTTTCTGTTTCGGCCTAGTATGGTTCTCAATCAGAGGCAGGTGTCGTTAGTTGTCTCTGATTGAGAATCATGAGAATCATACTTAGGTAGCCTGGGTTTCACTGTTGGTTTGTGGGTGTTTGTTTCTGTGTGAGTGTTTGTCACCACACGGTACTGTTTTGGTTTTGTAGAGTTCATGTTATTGTTTTTGTTCGAGTGTTCATTTGTCTTTATTAAAAACATTATGGACACTTACCACGCTGCGCTTTGGTCCTCCTCTCCTTCACCAGAAGAAAGCCGTTACCAACCCATTTACCACGCTGCGCTTTGGTCCTCCTCTCCTTCACCAGAAGAAAGCCGTTACCAACCCACTTACCACGCTGCGCTTTGGTCCTCCTCTCCTTCACCAGAAGAAAGCTGTTACCAACCCACTAAGATTTTTATTACATTTTTTTCTCACAAATAAAGTTTTCGCCATTTTGTTTTTCTACGTGTCCATTTCTGTCCAGTTTCCCAGGTTTTCCCTCTCAAAGTCACACCTTTTTATATAGAAAAGTCCACAAAAATGGTTAAACCACATCAGGAGACCACTTTTGAGGTCTTGATTTTTGTAAATATTTGTGCATTTTTGGGTGTAGTTACCCTTTAATTCCAGTGGGCACCAGCAAGAGGCTGTTAAGATGTGTGAAACAAAACAAATACCCACTGGATTGATGCAAATAATCCTGATATAGTTCTGCCAGGTAAGTATAGGCTACTTTGTAGTCAACATTTAATCGAGAATATTGTTGGAAAAGCCTTTCCATCTACCAGAAGACTTTTCACTAGCGTCATCGCTAACGGCTACACAAAATGGTAGACATGTTCCGCACACACACAGACAGGGCATTGTTGTTGCCTCTTCAGAAAGTTGCAGGAAATAAGAATCACTGATGCATTCTGTTCATGGTTTATAATACAATAATACATTTTCAGTACGTTAAGTTGATTCCCTACCAAGTTCAATACATCTAGTTGATTCCCTACTAAGTTCAATACATCTAGTTGATTCCCTACTAAGTTCAGTACATTTAGTTGATTCCCTACTAAGTTCAATACATCTAGTTGATTCCCTACTAAGTTCAATACATCTAGTTGATTCCCTACTAAGTTCAATACATTTAGTTGATTCCCTACTAAGTTTAGTACATCTAGTTGATTCCCTACTAAGTTCAATACATTTAGTTGATTCCCTACTAAGTTCAATACATTTAGTTGATTCCCTACTAAGTTCAATACATTTAGATGATTCCCTACTAAGTTCAATACATTAAGTGTCACGTTTGTTGGAATGAATATCGGACCAAGGCGCAGCGTATGTTGAGTCCCACATAATTTTAATGAATAAAGTGAAACTTAGCAAAGACAAAAACAAATGAACAATAAACTAACAACAACCGTGACTACAGAGACAAACTAGAACCCCACATAGAAAATATAAACTAGACTAAACTAAGGCTTTCTATGGTCAGGACGTGACATTAAGTTGATTCCCTACTAAGTTATAACATGTTGTGTCATAAAGGCTTTATGAATGCTTAGTGCATAGGACAACCACAGTAAAGTGTTACCCATTCTAATTGTGAACTACCTCAACTACAGACAGCAGCAGCAACATCAGCTGAGGTTAATGGAGAAAGAACCAGAACACAACAACAACACATACAGGACCTGGACAGGCGTGGGCGCCGGGCTAATATGTTCACAACTTGTTGTTTTTGTAGTTGCCATCATCGCTCCTTAATAAAGTGGACGCTGTACGCACACGTGCACGTACACACACACACACACACACACACGCACACACACACACACACACACACACACACACACACACACACACACACACACACACACACACACACACACACACACACACACACACACACACACACACACACACACACACACACACACACACACACACACACACTCCTGTACTGCAGTAATGGAAGGTAATTGGCTCTCTATTAGTGGACGCAACCCAGACACTCATGTCGAGAACAGGGCATGACTTCTACAACACTGTTGGTGATTAACTGCTGAACAAGGGAACAAGGGAGTGAGAAAGGGTAGGGATGGGGGGGTGGAGGAAAAAAGGAGATGGAGAGAGAGATGAGGAGTGATGTTAATATGACATGAGAGATGGAGACATGATGGCCCGCTCAGATGTGGATTGGTACAGTTTGAGAGAGACAGAGAGAGAGAGTGAGAGAGAGAGACAGAGAGAGAGAGAGAGATATGGAGAAAGAGAGAGAGAGAGAGAAAGAGAGAGAGATGGAGAGAGAGAGAGAGAGATGTAGAGAGAGAGAGAGAGAGAGAGAGAGAGAGATATGGAGAAAGAGAGAGAGAGAGATATGGAGAAAGAGAGAGAAAGAGAGATATGGAGAAAGAGAGAGTGAGAGAGAGAGATGTTAATATGAGATGAGAGATGGAGAAAGAGAGAGAGAGATATGGAGAAAGAGAGAGAGAGAGATATGGAGAAAGAGAGAGAGAGAGATATGGAGAAAGAGAGAGAGAGAGAGAGATATGGAGAAAGAGAGAGTGAGAGAGAGAGAGAGAGAGAGAGAGAGAGAGAGAGGGAGAGAGAGAGATGTTAATATGACATGAGAGATGGAGACATGATGGCCCGCTCAGATGTGGATTGGTACAGTTTGAGAGAGACAGAGAGTGAGAGAGAGAGAGACAGAGAGATGGAGAATATGAGATGAGAGATGGAGACATGATGGCCAGCTCAGATGTGGATTGGAGAGAGAGAGATGAGAGAGAGAGAGAGAGAGAGAGAGAGAGAGAGTTAGATAGAGACATGAGAGAGAGGAGACATGATGGCCAGCTCAGATGTGGATTGGACAGAGAGAGAGAGAGAGAGAGAGAGAGAGAGAGAGAGATGTTAATATGAGAGAGATGGAGACATGATGGCCAGAGATGAGAGACATGAGAGGAGACATGATGGCCAGCTCAGATGTGGATTGAGTTTGAGAGAGACAGAGAGAGAGAGAGAGAGAGAGAGAGAGAGAGAGAGAGAGAGAGAGAGAGAGAGAGATGTTAATATGACATGAGAGATGGAGACATGATGGCCAGCTCAGATGTGGATTGGTACAGTTTGAGAGAGACAGAGAGAGAGAGAGAGAGAGAGAGAGAGAGAGAGAGAGAGAGAGAGAGAGAGAGAGAGAGAGAGAGAGAGAGAGAGAGAGAGAGATGTTAATATGACATGAGAGATGGAGACATGATGGCCAGCTCAGATGTGGATTGGTACAGTTTGAGGTTTTGACCTCCTAGATGTTTGCCTTATAAAGACATGGGTGTGTTTGAAGAAGACTTTCCCAGAGGAAGTCTCATAATCTGTCATACAACCGACACGTCACGCTTCCTATGTGCTGCTCCAATACAGAAACCATTCAAACACGCTGATGAGTAAAAGCCTATTATAAATCAAGTTGTTTCCATTTCAGTCCGAAAATGTATTCCAGTTGATGTAAAAAAGGAAGATTGAATTGGTGAAGATGGTCACTAGAGAATGAAAGAATGGAAGAAAGGAGGTTTTGTAAATAAGAATAATTAAATAAAAGGTGTAATGTGTATTTTTTCCTTTATTTAACTAGTTAAGAACAAATTTGTATTTACAAAGGCTAACAAATTTGTATTTACAAAGGCCCCTATTGGACTCCCCTATTGGCCTAACCTGGACTCCCCTCCCCTATTGGATCCCCCTCCCCTATTGGGACTCTCCCAATCCCTATTGGACTCCCCAAGGCTGGATGGCTGGATGTGGTGTAACCTGGATTTGAACCAGGTACCAGCAGTGATGCTTCTTTCACTGAGATGCAGTGTCTCGGACCACTGCACCAGACAGGAGTCCAAGAGAAAGCAGGAACTAGAGAGAGAGAAAGAAAGAAAATTGACACTAATGCTCAACAGCACTCTACTGCACCTCACAGTCTATACCACTCATACAGCACAGACCTTAGATCTATTAGACAACAGAGAGAAGCTCATAGAGATAGAGGACGTGACATCACTCCACCCTCCACAGAGAGAGGCTCTTAGAGATAGAGGACGTGACATCACTTCACCCTCCACAGAGAGAGGCTCTTAGAGATAGAGGACGTGACATCACTCCACCCTCCACAGAGAGAAGCTCTTAGAGATAGAGGACGTGACATCACTCCACCCTCCACAGAGAGAAGCTCTTAGAGATAGAGGACGTGACGTCACTCCACCCTCCACAGAGAGAAGCTCTTAGAGATAGAGGATGTGACATCACTCCACCCTCCACAGAGAGAGGCTCTTAGAGATAGAGGACGTGACATCACTCCACCCTCCACAGAGAGAAGCTCATAGAGATAGAGGACGTGACATCACTCCACCCTCCACAGAGAGAGGCTCTTAGAGATAGAGGACGTGACATCACTTCACCCTCCACAGAGAGAGGCTCTTAGAGATAGAGGACGTGACATCACTCCACCCTCCACAGAGAGAAGCTCTTAGAGATAGAGGACGTGACGTCACTCCACCCTCCACAGAGAGAAGCTCTTAGAGATAGAGGATGTGACATCACTACACCCTCCACAGAGAGAAGCTCTTAGAGATAGAGGACGTGACGTCACTCCACCCTCCACAGAGAGAAGCTCTTAGAGATAGAAGATGTGACATCACTCCACCCTCCACAGAGAGAGGCTCTTAGAGATAGAGGACGTGACATCACTCCACCCTCCACAGAGAGAAGCTCTTAGAGATAGAGGATGTGACATCACTCCACCCTCCACAGAGAGAGGCTCGTAGAGATAGAGGACGTGACATCACTCCACCCTCCACAGAGAGAAGCTCATAGAGATAGATGATGGGACATCACTCCACCCTCTACAGAGAGAAGCTCATAGAGATAGAGGATGTGACATCACTCCACCCTCCACAGAGAGAAGCTCTTAGAGATAGAGGATGTGACATCACTCCACCCTCCACAGAGAGAAGATAGATGATGGGACATCACTCCACCCTCCACAGAGAGAAGCTCTTAGAGATAGAGGATGTGACATCACTCCACCCTCCACAGAGAGAAGCTCTTTGAGATAGATGATGTGACATCAGAGAGAAGCTCTTAGAGATAGAGGATGTGACATCACTCCACCCTCCACAGAGAGAGGCTCTTAGAGATAGAGGACGTGACATCACTCCACCCTCCACAGAGAGAAGCTCATAGAGATAGATGATGGGACATCACTCCACCCTCTACAGAGAGAAGCTCATAGAGATAGAGGATGTGACATCACTCCACCCTCCACAGAGAGAAGCTCTTAGAGATAGAGGACGTGACATCACTCCACCCTCCACAGAGAGAGGCTCTTTGAGATAGATGATGGGACATCACTCCACCCTCTACAGAGAGAAGCTCTTAGAGATAGAGGACGTGACATCACTCCACCCTCCACAGAGAGAGGCTCTTTGAGATAGATGATGGGACATCACTCCACCCTCTACAGAGAGAAGCTCTTAGAGATAGAGGACGTGACATCACTCCACCCTCCACAGAGAGAAGCTCATAGAGATAGAGGATGTGACATCACTCCACCCTCCACAGAGAGAAGCTCTTAGAGATAGAGGACGTGACATCACTCCACCCTCCACAGAGAGAGGCTCTTTGAGATAGATGATGGGACATCACTCCACCCTCTACAGAGAGAAGCTCTTAGAGATAGAGGACGTGACATCACTCCACCCTCCACAGAGAGAGGCTCTTTGAGATAGATGATGGGACATCACTCCACCCTCTACAGAGAGAAGCTCTTAGAGATAGAGGACGTGACATCACTCCACCCTCCACAGAGAGAAGCTCATAGAGATAGAGGATGTGACATCACTCCACCCTCCACAGAGAGAAGCTCTTAGAGATAAAGGATGTGACATCACTCCACCCTCCACAGAGAGAGGCTCTTAGAGATAAAGGAAGTGACATCACTCCACCCTTGATAGAGGAAGATACATGGGGCATAACTAGGGTGTCCAATCCAAAATGCATGTTTTCTTGTTAATTGTGTAGAAAATCCTATCAGAAGACCAATGGTCCAAACCTAATTTCTCTATCATAATCTGTTTCAAAGTTATTGGTGTTTTTACCCATGTAGGAGGGTGAATAAATCAATGGAGGCATGACAAAAGAAAGTGGTCATAAATCAGGAGAATAGCCAGGTGTCAGCTAGGCTGGAGGCTGTGAGAGAATATAGGCTAACACAGGCTCACCGTTGAACCCGTCATCTTCTTGAATCAAGAGGACATAGAACAATATAGAGGTAGGATAGTATTTTCATATTTTAGTAATTCAAAGATTTCTCACGAAAACAAGCATATCTCTGTGGAATGTCAAAGGAGCACTGAGCGTACCCCAAGCTTTTTATTTTTTAAAGGAGCACTGAGCGTACCCCAAGCTTTTATTGTCAATATGGAGCACTGAGCGTACCCCAAGCTTTTAATGTCAAAGGAACACTGAGCGTAACCCAAGCTTTTAATGTCAATATGGAGCACTGAGCGTACCCCAAGCTTTTATTGTCAATATGGAGCACTGAGCGTACCCCAAGCTTTTATTGTCAATATGGAGCACTGAGCGTACCCCAAGCTTTTATTGTCACAGTGTTACACAGTGTTACCAGAGCCCTATTCCCTATGTAGTGCACTACTTTTAGACCAGAGCCCTATTCCCTATGTAGTGCACTACTTTAGACCAGAGCCCTATTCCCTATGTAGTGCACTACTTTAGACCAGAGCCCTATTCCCTATGTAGTGCACTACTTTTAGACCAGAGCCCTATTCCCTATGTAGTGCACTACTTTTAGACCAGAGCCCTATTCCCTATGTAGTGCACTACTTTTAGACTAGAGCCCTATTCCCTATGTAGTGCACTACTTTTAGACCAGAGCCCTATTCCCTATGTAGTGCACTACTTACTACTTTTAGACCAGAGCCCTATTCCCTATGTAGTGCACTACTTTAGATCAGAGCTATAAATTGAAAAGGGTGCAATTTGGGACACATTTGAGCAATCTAATATAGATTTAACCTAGCTTTCCAGACAACTAATTCAATTCACTTTCTTTCTTTCTTTCTTTCTTTCTTTCTTTCAAACCTAATCCACAAATGCTGCATTTGTTTATCTCTTACACCTCTACCTAACCACACCCCATCCACCCCAAACCTCCACCCTCTACGATACCCATCCACCGTTCAGCTACCCCCTCAAAACATCCCTTCCCTTCCCAACCTACCCACTCCTCTCTACCTTACCCCTTAGCCTCTTCCACCTTCTTCACCCTCCTCCCTTCTGTTTACCTCCACCTCACCACCTAATCTACACACCTCTATCTCTCTCCACCTACCCATCCCCACCCTAACCTCGTCAACCCTCCCACCGCACCTTCTTCACCCCACCTCCCTCTCATTTCCCTTCATCTCACCCCCAACCTACACCCCTCTACCTCCCCACCTCCGTCCCTCTTCCCTTCATCTCACCCCCAACCTACACCCCTCTACCTCCCCACCTCCTTCCCTCTTCACTTCATCTCACTCCCCAACCCCAACTATGCCCTCCCACACCACTCTCTTCACCCACCTCCTCCCTCCCCAAGGCGGCCCAGTCCTTCTTCGGCTATCAGAGGTACCAGCTGGGGGCAGACTCTGCTCTCTTCTCCCAGGACTACATAGACCCCAGCCTGGATGCTGGGGCGGCCGGGGACCCCTACACCTCCTTCACGGCCGGGGGGGACGATCTGGAACAAGGAGCCCCTGTGGGGGGGTCCTCCTATCAGGGGATGAACGGCGAGGGGGGGGGGGGTACCAGGAGTACTGAGGGAGGACAGTGGGGATGAAAGGAGGATGGGGGAGTAGAGGGGGGGGGGCATTGGAGGGTTGAAGGGTAGGGAGCGGGAAGGAGTGAAAAATGAAGGAGGCGTGGAGGGGGAGGAGGACCAGGGGATGGAGGAAGGGGGAGTGGTTGGAGGGATGGATGGAGAAGTGGAGAAGGGGAGGGGGAGGAGTCAGGATAAGTGTGTGTGTGTGTGTGTGGGGGGGGGGAGGGGAGGGGGGGGGGGGGCGACGTTCAGTCATATAACTGACTTATAACAGACTTACATTCATTAGTTGGACCAAAGTATAGTTCTTAGGCTGTAGCGAGAAGGCAAAGCTATTGTGGTGTAGATAGTTCATCACAGCTACTACCAAACAGATCTCTTCATCACATATATATTTTGTATAGTTAGAAAATTACAAATCCCAAGTTTCAATGTACATAAGAATGCTTAATAGATGTTAATGTTTTTTGTACATGTATCATTGGACAAAACATGCCTCTAAGTATACTATCATTGGATGCCTGAAACTAATCTCTGACTGTAGTTTGACGTAGCCTATCGACCGACCAAATCTGTAATTTAATCTACCGATTTTGGGGTGTTCAAAAATAACATGACTATATTTAAGGGCATTACTATGTGCTTTCTGTAAAAAGTTTAACTTGGGCTACTCAGTCAGTATGCTGTGTTATTGTGCTCAGATACAAGGAGAGGAACTATTTTTATCTCTCCCTTGGCCTATTTCCTTTCAGGGTCCAGAGAATTCGTTTTTATTTTGGAATAAAAATAATTTCAGTTTTAGTACTCAAATGTTGTTATTTACCAAACTATGGGAAAAAAATGTTTGTTTTAATGTAACCTTTATTTAATTAGGCAAGTCCGTTAAAAACAAATTCTTATTTACAATGACCGCCTACACTGGCCAAACCTGGACGACGCTGGGCCAATTGTGCGCCGCCCTATGGGACTCCCAATCACGGCCGGATGTGATGTAGCTAGGAATGTGTGAACTTTCTCGGTGTTGCAATGAACTGCAACAAAACAAAAATATGGTGTTACATTTTTTTGTTCTTGATGTGATGCTTTTTAAACAAGAAAAGTAAATTAAATACAATACTGACAAACTTTACAGTGAATTCATTTCTGGTCTTGCTTGTCATGGTGGTGTTATATATTTTATGGATTAAGGTTGCCATCTGCTGGGCAAAGCTAACATTGCAGCCATAAACCAGTTTAGCATTTATATACGCTTACATTAATAAGCGAAACGACGTCAATAAAATCCCTACCACTGTCTGTATACCACTAGCATTACTACTAATAATACATTTTCCACATAATACGTTTGAAAATGTTACCATATCGACATAAATCTCGTGCTTCCAGCTCTGCTTTTGCATTTACGACCAGTTGGTAAACAACCTATCCTGCTTTACGGCAGAGCTTAATCTTTACGTTAGAGAGTGGCAACAGTACACATTGCGTCTAAACTGCTAACATACTGTCTAAAGGTAATTTTAGCTGGACAGTTTGAGTTGCTGTAGCATATAAATGTATTTGCTTTCCCGATATTGAAGAGCCTTTGCTTGACATGATTGTGTATTTTCGTATCGGAGGATTCTTTCGTTTCAAACAATTTTGCAAAACTCCTGTCCTGCATTTGTACGTGCCAAGTTACAGCGAGTTGAGCAAACACACAGTAAAGTCACACACAATTAGTCACTAGCTTCGTATTGTATGCTGTTTTTATCTAGTGCTAGTCCATAAGCAGAATTGTACTTTTCACTATTTGGACGTTTGCCTATGGCCGAACTTGTCATGCTATGAACTCATTGAACGTCATCTCTCTCGGGCTGCCATGTTTGATTGCTAATGCATGTATGTCACTTGCCCCTGCTGCAGAGTGCTGCATAGGCAATGCGCTTTGGACTGCCTACTACAGAAGGATTGCAGGCTGGTGGACCTCTGAGGGCATTCTTTGTGGTGAGTATGTGTCCCAAACCACAAGTAGTCAAGCTGTAGTCAAGTAGAATAGACACATTCAAGAAGTTGCTTAGCCGTCTGCAATCCAGTTCGTATGTGCTTGTTGTTTTGCCAAATGTAACATACAGTGTAGCAAAATGTAGCCTCGTCCTAGCCATTGTAATATGCAGAAACAGTGAAGTGGGTGATTTGATTTAATGTATTTCTCGTGAAATATTTCCACCATAGAATGTTGTCTGTCAGTTCTTCTCCTAACCTCTGTTTACATGGCGACCCCTAGATTGCGTTGCTTAGCGTGTTGATGCTCACGCTGCTGAGGACTGTGGGATTGAGAGCGTTCTCCATGGCGTCCGAGACCTACATGTCGGGCACACACTCTGCTGCCTTCGTCACCTGCCCCAACGAACAGGTGGCCAAAGATCTGGCCAGGTAACGGATAGACACAGACGTACACAAACATTCTAATCTGCTATGTATAATTGGGAATCAAGTCAGATGTCACCTCTAAGACATTTCTATCGGCAATGTTCAGAAAGTTGCACTCTCCCGAATGCGACGTTGATTCACACTATAGGGCCAAACTGAGCCAAGTTGGGCTGAACTGGGCTGAACTGGTTACACATCCACCAGGGCTGCTTGAACCATGCTGGAAAGAACCCTGTCAAAAGAAAATATCAGAGCCGGTATGGTTTGCGTCGGCCCTGTAGTCTGAATCATGGATTTGTTCACCATATTGTGCTGGATGCAGTTAATCCATCCAGTCTGATTGGTTGTTGTCATTGTCCCCCCACCACCTGACAGGGGAATCGTTGAGAAGAAGCTGGCTGCTTGTGTCAACATCGTCCCCCAAATCACATCTGTGTAAGTGTGGACCATGACGGATCAGAGATTAGAAACTGGGTGGTTTAAGTCCTGAATGCTGATTGGCTGACAGCCGTGGTATATCAGATCGTATACCATGGGTATGACAAAACATTTATTTGTACTGCTGTAATTACGGCACCACGGCTAAGGGCTGTATCCAGGCACTCCACCACACATATGAAGGGAATGGAAGGGTTACTGATTGGGATTGGTAACATGTCTCTGTTTCTTGTCAGATATGAGTGGCAGGGGAAGATCCAGGAGGATGGTGAAGTGTTGCTGGTGCGTATTCACACCTTTTTATTCCTGGTTCGACATGGACCTACAGTGTCTGTAAACATTGAATGAAGACGATATATATATGTGCTTGGTTTATCTGAGCGTGGTGTAGCTAAGGTTCTAACTAGTTTCTTCCTGCTTTTAGATGATAAAGACCAGAAGTTCTAAGGTTGCATCTCTGGCAGAATATGTTAGGTAAGCAGTGTGTGTGTGTGTGTGTGTTCTTGTATTTCCCTCAGTTATAGGGATGATATGTAGTCTTCATACTAAATCAGGCAGTGGGGGTGTGGTGTTTAATCAGTCCTTTCCCAGAATTACCATTGACATTTATCAGTGACTCATAGTAGCTGTGTACTGTGTGTGTGTGTGCGCGTGCGTTCATGCATTTGTCTATCTGTGTGTGTGTGACTCATGCTGTGTTTGCTTGCTAACAGGTCCAACCACCCGTATGAAGTAGCAGAGGTCATCAGCCTACCCATAGAGCAGGGCAACCCACCCTACCTGAAGTGGCTTGGTGACGCTGTACCAGAATGATGGGTGGATGGAGAGAGGAAGGGATAGGTGGATGGACAGAGGGAGGCTGCGAGAAATGTATTTGGAATAATAAAATCTGCAGAAATGTGACAAAGGTATTTTTACTGTTTCAGTGTTGTCCTGGTTTTGACCAATAGAGGGATGCAGTGAAAGGGTCTATCTACAGTCAGGTCCAAAATGATTGGCACCCTTGAGAAAGATGCGAAGAAAAGGCTGTATAAAAAATAAATACTACTAGTACTGAGCGTTATTGTAGCATATATTATATTTTATGCTAATAAAGATGGGGGTCAGAATTATTGTTGTCAATACCTTTCAAACCCACATCCTGTGAGGATAACAGCACAGAGCCTTTTTGTAAAATATTTTACGAGATTGGAGAACACGTTGGAGGGGCCTTGCACCGTTCCTCCATACAGAGTCTTTAAAGATCCTTGCTATCATTTGTCTGCTCTTATGGACGGCCCATGGGGTTATTTTTGGCTTACGCATCTTTTTTTCAACTCAAAACCCACCACTGGTGTGCGTGACCAAAGAGCTCTATTTTTATGTCATCCAACAGATGTAAACGCCATTGGCACATGGACTGGATCTGGTGCTTTATCCTCGCAAGGGGAGGTGTTGAAAACAGGGGCGCCAATCATTTTAGCAAAAAGATAGAGGCGAGAAAAATATTACTTCTCAAAATCTTTCTCTGAGCGTATTAGTATAAAATAATATAATAACTGAGCATATCATACAGCTCAGTATTTGAATGATTTAATTTATACAGACTTTTTTTGCTCATCTTTTATCAGGGGTTTCAATCATTTTAGACCTGACTATTTCCCTACGTTACTGTCTCAGGCCCGTCATAGATCAGGGGTTTCAATCATTTTAGACCTGACTATTTCCCTACGTTACTGTCTCAGGCCCGTCATAGATCAGGGGTTTCAATCATTTTAGACCTGACTATTTCCCTACGTTACTGTCTCAGGCCCGTCATAGATCAGGGGTTTCAATCATTTTAGACCTGACTATTTCCCTACGTTACTGTCTCAGGCCCGTCATAGATCAGGGGTTTCAATCATTTTAGACCTGACTATTTCCCTACGTTACTGTCTCAGGCCTGTCATAGATCAGGGGTTTCCAATCATTTTTCCCTACGTTAGACCTGACTGTCATTTCCCTACGTTCTTCACCCAATTTGTCCGGATCCGTCTCGGCCCTTAAGTTTGACACGTCATACATTATCTGATTGCTTCTCCACAATCAATACTGCTGTTAATTTAAAGAGCCGACAAACCCTTAACACTCATCATCACAAAAGACATTTATTTTTTTTTTTTTCTTCAAACTTCACATTCAATTTGAGGCTTTGTAGTCAGCAGCATACACAGTACACAGACACTATCTAAACATAGAAATACAATTTACATAGCCTGGTACCAGATCAGTTTCTGCTCTTGCCAACTCCATTGCTGTTATTGTCAACCCTAACATGTTTGACATGACAATGAGTGACAAGGAGTTGGCATGATGGAACAAACAGAATGGCACTAAGGCTACCATGTACACACTATCAGAAACAGTTTAGATTTTCACCAAAGCAGGAGCTGGGTTCCATCCACACACTCTGTGTGACCAAAGCACCGGCCTGGTCCCAGATCTGTTAGTGCAGTCATCTCCTTGTGGTTGTCAACATGTTTGGCATGACAAGGAGTGGTATGATGGCACAAACAGACTAGTAACCAGGCTACCAAAGCACCACCGTGGGTGAGACATAAGCGTAGACATAAGATCGTTAGAAAGGAACTGGTCTTTCATTTAAGGTGTGTGACTTTTCCAAACATCTCTCCATACATCTCTTCTAATGCAGTGGTTCTCAAACCTCGGAGAATCTCAGACGTTCCATGTATTTGGATATTCCAGAGCTAGCACACCTGATTCAATTTGTCAACAAATAACTTGATCATTCATTTAAAGTATGACGAGCACTTTTCCCAATAACTTATCTTCTAACTTGTTAACTTCTAGCTGTGTGTAGACATAAACTGAGTGTACAAAACATTAGGAACACCTGCTCTTTCCATGACATAATCCAGGTGAAAGCACAGGAGGTTGGTGGCATCTTAATTGGGGAGAAGGACTCATGCAAATGGCTGGAGTGGAATGGTATCAAATACATCAAACATAGTTTCCATGTGTTTGATACCATTCCATTGGCTCCATTACAGCCATTATTATGAGCCGTCCTCCCCTCAGCAGCCTTCACTGGGTGAAAGCTATGATCCCTTATTGATGTCACTTGTAGATGAAGGGGAGGAGACACGTTAAAGAAGGATTTTCAAGCCTTGAGACAATTGAGACATGGATTGTGTCTGTGTGTCATTCAGAGGGTGAATGGGCAAGACAAAAGACAGGAGTGCCTTTGGACGGGGTATGGTAGTAGGTGTCAGTGCCTTTGAGGGGTGTCAGGAGTGCCTTTGAACGGGGTATGGTAGTAGGTGTCAGGAGTGCCTTTGAACGGGGTACTGTATGGTAGTAGGTGTCAGGAGTGCCTTTGAACGGGTATGGTAGTAGGTGCCTTTGAACGGGGTACTGCCTTTGAACGGGGTACTGGTAGTAGGTGTCAGGAGTGTCTTTAAACGGGGTACTGTATGGTAGTAGGTGTCAGGAGTGTCTTTGAACGGGGTACGGTAGTAGGTGTCAGGAGTGCCTTTGAACGGGGTATGGTAGTAGGTGACAGGAGTGCCTTTGAACGGGGTACTGTATGGTAGTAGGTGTCAGGAGTGCCTTTGAACGGGGTATGGTAGTAGGTGTCAGGAGTGCCTTTGAACGGGGTACTGTAGGTGTCAGGAGGTAGGTAGGTGAACGGGTACTGTATGGTAGTAGGTGACAGGAGTAACCTTTGAACGGGGTGCCTTTGAACGGGGTATGTATGGTAGTAGGTGACAGGAGTGCCTTTGAACTGGTAGGTGACACTGTATGGTAGTAGGTGACAGGAGTGCCTTTGAACGGGGTACTGGTAGTAGGTGCCTTTGAACAGGAGTGCCTTTGAACGGGGTATGGTAGTAGGTGACAGGAGTGCCTTTGAACGGGGTACTGTATGGTAGTAGGTGACAGGAGTGCCTTTGAACAGTATGGTAGTAGGTGACAGGAGTGCCTTTGAACGGGGTATGGTAGTAGGTGACAGGAGTGCCTTTGAACGGGGTATGGTAGTAGGTGACAGGGTGCTTTGAACGGGGTATGGTAGTAGGTGACAGGAGTGCCTTTGAACGGGGTATGGTAGTAGGTGACAGGAGTGCCTTTGAACGGGGTACTGTATGGTAGTAGGTGACAGGAGTGCCTTTGAACGGGGTATGGTAGTAGGTGTCAGGAGTGCCTTTGAACGGGGTATGGTAGTAGGTAGGAGTGCCTTTGAACGAACGGGTATGGTAGTAGGTGTCAGGAGTGCCTTTGAACGGGGTATGATAGTAGGTGTGCAGGGGTAGTGCCTTTGAACGGGGTACTGTATGGTAGGTGTCAGGAGTGCCTTTGAACAGGTACTGTATGGTAGTAGGTGACAGGAGTGCCTTTGAAGGGGTACTGTATGGTAGTAGGTGACAGGAGTGCCTTTGAACTGGGTATGGTAGTAGGTGTCAGGAGTGCCTTTGAACAGGGGTTTGAACTGTACTGTATGGTAGTAGTAGGTGTCATGGTAGTGCCCTTTGAACAGGGTACTGTATGGTAGTAGGTGTCAGGAGTGCCTTTGAACAGGGTACTGTATGGTAGTAGGTGTCAGGAGTGCCTTTTGAACGGGGTACTGTATGGTAGTAGGTGTCAGGGTGTGCCTTTGAACGGGGTACTGTATGGTAGTAGGTGTCAGGAGTGCCTTTGAACAGGGTACTGTATGGTAGTAGGTGTGAGGAGTGCCTTTGAACGGGGTATGGTAGTAGGTGTCAGGTAGTAGGTGTCAGGAGTGCCTTTGAATGGGTGTCAGGAGTGCCTTTGAACTGTATGGTAGTAGGTGTCAGGAGTGCCTTTGAACAGGGGTATGGTAGTAGGTGTCAGGAGTGCCTTTGAACGGGGTATGGTAGTAGGTGTCAGGAGTGCCTTTGAACGGGGTACTGTATGGTAGTAGGTGTCAGGAGTGCCTTTGAACGGGTACTGTATGGTAGTAGGTGTCAGGAGTGTCTTTAAACAGGGTACTGGGTAGTAGGTGTCAGGAGTGCCTTTGAGGGTATGGTAGTAGGTGTCAGGTGAACGGGGTACTGTATGGTAGTAGGTGTCAGGAGTGCCTTTGAACGGGGGTAGTAGGAGTGCTGGTATGGTAGTAGTGTCAGGAGTGCCTTTGAACGGGGTAGGTGTCAGGAGTGGGGTAGTAGGTGTCAGGAGTGCCTTTGAACGGGGTACTGTATGGTAGTAGGTGTCAGGAGTGCCTTTGAACGGGTGTCAGGTGTAACGGGGTGGTAGTAGGTGTCAGGAGTGCTTTGAACGGGGTATGTATGGTAGTAGGTGTAGTAGGTGGTAGTAGGTGTCAGGAGTGCCTTTGAACGGGGTACTGTATGGTAGTAGGTGTCAGGAGTGCCTTTGAACTTTGAGTAGGTGTCAGGAGTGGTATGGTAGTAGGTGACAGGAGTGCCTTTGAACGGGGTACTGTATGGTAGTAGGTGACAGGAGTGCCTTTGAACGGGGGGTAGTGGTGCAGGAGTGGTAGGTAGTAGTGACAGGAGTGCCTTTGAACGGGGTACTGGGTGCAGGAGTGTAGGTGTATGGTAGTAGGTGTCAGGAGTGTCTTTGAACGGGGTATGTTAGTAGGTGCCAGGAGTGCCTTTGAACGGGGTACTGTATGGTAGTAGGTGACAGGTGTGCCTTTGAACGGGGTACTGTATGGTAGTAGGTGTCAGGAGTGCCTTTGAACGAGGTACTGTATGGTAGTAGGTGTCAGGTGCTCCGGTTCCAGTGTTCATGATCTGCAACACTGATGGGTTTTTCAAGCTTAACAGTTTCCCGTGTGTATCAAGAATGGTCCACCACCCAAAGGACATCCAGCCGACTTGACACAACTGTGGGAAGCATCGGAGTCAACATGGGCCAGCATCCCTGTGGAACGCTTTGACACCTTGTAGAGTCCATGCCCCGAACTGAGGATCGGAAAACAACTTGACAAAACACTCAGGCTACAGCTACAAAACAATTATGTTCAGATACAAAGTGAACTTAAAGGCCACATTTGATACATTCTCTTATTGAATATGGCACTATGTACTGCCTACATACAGTACATACAAAGAAATACTGTATAGCTCTGCTCCGTAGAAAAACAGCTTTGTTCCTATGCAACTACCCAGAAACATATTATCTCAATCTAAATATCCACAAATATGGCTCTGCAAATATCTATCATTAGTTCCAAAGGCCAACTGCCTTCTGATGGTTCAGCTGCTTCACTCACATAAACAGCATCTGTCTGAAAGGTTCACTAACATTCTCCCCAAACAAAATAGCATTCGACATCAATGTCCACCACAACGTCGCTCAGAAGATATTCAGCTGGACGCCAATCAAATGAACCGAAGGTCGATATCAGAGTGCAGCTCTTTGATATACCATCCGCCATAATTGAATCGACTCGACTCCCGTCATCATGAATATGTATGAGAGTTAATCGTGCAGGTGCACTTCGGTGACATCATTCACTTTAATGATTCCATTCATTCTGATAGATGAAACGTTCCACCAGGGACGAGGTGAGATAGCAATAGAACGGAACTAGATGTCTGTTTGCTTTCGCTTTCAACAGAAGGACACTAATTTGCACTTGTATTGTAAAGCCTCAGACAGAGGCAGTATGAACTCTCATTGAAATAGCTTCTACGACATTTAGAAGAACTGTTACATGATGCTGTTCTTGGATGAAAGGGAACACTTCGTTCCCTGTGATTTTAGTGGTATCATGAGACTTTTATACTCTGTCTGAAGGCTACTGTTGAAAACATACTGCACAATGAAACTGTAACATAGATACATCATTCAAATACTGACAATATAGTATGTGTTTTTCTCCTTGTGTGCATCTCTGAATAGCCTATTCAAAACTGTATTATGATTCTCAAACATTTCTGTACATTTTTACATTGCGCACTAAGCGTAATACTGAAATTGTTCTGTAAAGATTTGTAAATTCTCAGTCCAATAAAATAACTGATCATCAATTTTTGGCCAAAAAGCTTGGAATTTGAGGCAAGGCAGTTGGTATCATTGTAAGTTCACAGTTGATACTCAAAAGTGTCAATTTAAATGATACATTAGCGAACTCGGGGTAGCCCCAACTGGGGTTTGAACCCAGGTCCAGTGACTGTCAAGCCAACACCTTAATTGTTACCCTAAGAGCTCCAAACCTCTTAACAAGGTTGCTAGGTGTTGGGTTAATGTCGCTACATTCAATCCATATATCTCTGTTCCAATCGACACAGTAGCTCACTACTTAGAATGAGTCACTGTACCGGACATGCAATCCAGCTCCTGGGTAACGTTTCCCCTTGGTACAGATCTAGGATCAGCTTCCCCTCCCCCAACCATTAACCATGAGTGGGGAAAATGCTAAACTGACCCAAGATCAGCGTCTCTAGGAGCAGCTTCACCATCATTCTATACACTGTACAGTGTCCATATTAGGACAGCCTCAGTCTCAGCAAGACGTGTCCGCATCAGTGGTTTACTAGTATGGACATTGGGAAAAAGCTTATTTATGAGTTACAGGTAGCTGATCTCTAGCTTGGGGCTCTTCTCCACTGTCTCTGGACGTGACCTGTTACTTTCACTCTTTGATCCATTGGCAAGAGTGGAGACAGCGACAGTAGGCCCCAATTCTAAGCCTGGGCCTTTCCCAGCCTCCTCCCCAGCTTTAGCCCTCTGCCCCAGGGGTACCGTCTCCACCTTTCTCCCCGGAGTGAACAAGATACTGGAGCTCTCAACTTGTCCTCCTCCGTTCCCGTTCTGTGCAATCCTGCAGTTCTCTCTAATCTGAGTGGCATCTTCTCTTCTCTCCATCTCTATCCCGTTGTCCTCTTCCTCCTCCACTTCTTCCTCCCCTCCTTCATGAGACTTGGTGACCCCCAGGCCATCTCGCGGCTCGGGCACAATTCCCCTCCAGAGCTCTGCAGGGCGCTGCAGCTCGGTGGCTGCCGCCCTCTCGTGGTTCTCCACCCTCCTCGAAGAACGACAAAGAGCCTTCCGGAACCCTCTCTTAAAATTATCAGACAGGAATCCGTAAATTATTGGGTTAGCGCAGCTATTAGCGTACGATAGGACCACCACAAAGTAGTACAGCCCCGGAATTCGCGGTAACAGGATTAGCAGGTTAACGATGTTGAGGATGTAGAATGGGAGCCAGCACAACACGAACACTGCTACCACG
Organism: Oncorhynchus tshawytscha; assembly: GCF_018296145.1. Classification (NCBI taxonomy): domain Eukaryota; kingdom Metazoa; phylum Chordata; class Actinopteri; order Salmoniformes; family Salmonidae; genus Oncorhynchus; species Oncorhynchus tshawytscha. The sequence goes on along the minus strand of NW_024609616.1, from coordinate 11,817 downwards.
ACAACCACCATGCGCGTGATCTTGCGTTCGGACTTCCTGCGTCGGGAGGAGGTGGACCGGGCCCGTTTCCCCGCGTTGCGCACCTTCGAATCAAAACAAAACAATTCAACTTTATTGGCAGTTAAAACATCTCAGCACACTTTACAATTAAATATAATATAAAAGTTAAGTCAGCAATATAACACATGTCGGGTAGGCCACTGTAGGGTAGGCCACTGTAGGGTAGGCCACTGTAGGGTAGGCCACTGTAGGGTAGGCCACTGTAGGGTAGGCCAATGTAGGGTAGGCCACTGTAGGGTAGGCCAATGTAGGGTAGGCCACTGTAGGGTAGGCCAATGTAGGGTGTAGGCCACTTTAGGGTAGGCCACTGTAGGGGCCACTGTAGGGTAGGCCAATGTAGGTAGGGTAGGCCACTGTAGGGTAGGCCACTGTAGGGTAGGCCACTAGGGGCCACTAGGGTAGGCCACTGTAGGGTAGGCCACTGTAGGGCCACTGTAGGGTAGGCCACTTTAGGGTAGGCCACTGTAGGGTAGGCCACTGTAGGGTAGGCCACTGTAGGGTAGGCCAATGTAGGGTAGGCCACTGTAGGGTAGGCCACTGGGGTAGGCCACTGTAGGGGCCACTTAGGCCACTGGGTAGGACAATGTAGGGTAGGCCACTGTAGGGTAGGCCACTGTAGGGTAGGCCACTGTAGGGTAGGCCACTGTAGGGGCCACTTTAGGGTAGGCCACTTTAGGGTAGGCCACTTTAGGGTAGGACAATGTAGGGTAGGCCACTTTAGGGTAGGCCACTTTAGGACAATGTAGGGTAGGCCACTTTAGGGTAGGCCACTTTAGGGTAGGCCACTGTAGGGTAGGCCACTGTAGGGTAGGCCACTTTAGGGTAGGCCACTGTAGGATAGGCCACTTTAGGGTAGGGCGCTGTAGGGTAGGCCAATGTAGGGTAGGTCACTTTAGGGTAGGCCATAGAAGGGTAGACAACTGTAGGGTAGGACACTCAGATGTAACAGGTCAGTGTAACAGGTCAGATGTAACGGGTCAGATGTAACAGGTCAGATGTAACAGGTCAGATGTAACAGGTCAGATGTTACAGGTCAGATGTTACAGGTCAGATGTTACAGGTCAGATGTAACAGGTCAGATGTAACAGTGGACAACTACAAATACTTAGGTGTCTGGTTAGACTGTAAACTCTCCTTCCAGACCCATATCAAACATCTCCAATCCAAAGTTAAATCTAGAATTGGCTTCCTATTTCGCAACAAAGCATCCTTCACTCATGCTGCCAAACATACCCTTGTAAAACTGACCATCCTACCAATCCTCGACTTTGGCGATGTCATTTACAAAATAGCCTCCAATACCCTACTCAACAAATTGGATGCAGTCTATCACAGTGCAATCCGTTTTGTCACCAAAGCCCCATATACTACCCACCATTGCAACCTGTACGCTCTCGTTGGCTGGCCCTCGCTTCATACTCGTCGCCAAACCCACTGGCTCCATGTCATCTACAAGACCCTGCTAGGTAAAGTCCCCCCTTATCTCAGCTCGCTGGTCACCATAGCATCTCCCACCTGTAGCACACGCTCCAGCAGGTATATCTCTCTTGTCACCCCCAAAACCAATTCTTTCTTTGGCCGCCTCTCCTTCCAGTTCTCTGCTGCCAATGACTGGAACAAACTACAAAAATCTCTGAAACTGGAAACACTTATCTCCCTCACTAGCTTTAAGCACCAACTGTCAGAGCAGCTCACAGATTACTGCACCTGTACATAGCCCACCTATAATTTAGCCCAAACAACTACCTCTTTCCCTACTGTATTTTATTTATTTATTTATTTTGCTCCTTTGCACCCCATTATTTCTATCTCTACTTTGCACATTCTTCCACTGTAAATCTACCATTCCAGTGTTTTACTTGCTATATTATATTTACTTCGCCACCATGGCCTTTTTTGCCTTTACCTCCCTTCTCACCTCATTTGCTCACATCGTATATAGACTTGTTTATACTGTATTATTGACTGTATGTTTGTTTTACTCCATGTGTAACTCTGTGTCGTTGTATGTGTCGAACTGCTTTGCTTTATCTTGGCCAGGTCGCAATTGTAAATGAGAACTTGTTCTCAACTTGCCTCTTTGGTTAAATAAAGGTGAAAAAAAAAAAACAGGACAGATGTAACAGGTCAGATGCTACAGGTCAGATGCTACAGGTCAGATGTAACAGGTCAGATGTAACAGGTCAGATGCAACAGGTCAGATGTAACAGGTCAGATGCTACAGGTCAGATGTAACAGGTCAGATGCTAACAGGTCAGATGTAACAGGGTCAGATGCTACAGATGCTACAGGTCAGATGTACAGGTCAGGTCAGATGTAACAGGTCAGATGCTACAGGTCAGATGCTACAGGTCAGATGTAACAGGTCAGATGTAACAGGTCAGATGCTACAGGTCAGATGCTACAGGTCAGATGCTACAGGTCAGGGCCGGATGAGAACTACAGGTCAGATGCTAACAGGTCAGATGCTAACAGGTCAGATGTAACAGGTCAGATGTAGACAGGACAGATGTAACAGGTCAGATGTAACAGGTCAGATGTACAGGACAGATGTAACAGATGTAACAGGTCAGATGTAACAGGGCCAGATGTAAAAGGTCAGATGTAACAGGTCAGATGCTACAGGTCAGATGCTACAGGTCAGATGCTACAGGTCAGATGTAACAGGACAGATGTAAGGTCAGATCCCAAAATTTCATACTAGTTCAGTCTAACCAATAACAGACAGGCCTCCCAAGAGTAGTGTAAAATAGGTATTTTCTACAGGTCAGATGCAGACAGGTCAGATGCTACAGGTCAGATGTAACAGGTCAGATGCAACAGGTCAGGGCCGGAGTAGAGAACCGCACAAGGAAGGGTTCCCTGGAAGAGGGCCAAGTGGTCCCGCCCCTCAAAACAAATGCCTCTCACAATGTCTGTCTGATTTAAGGGAAGTATAAATAAATCAGTGGTATTATGAGACAAAGACATCAGAACACATTTATTTCATGTAACAACGGAGGTTAATTAGTCACTTGTCCCCCACCTACATGTACAGATTACCTCAACTAGCCTGTACCCCTGCACACTGACTGTACCGGTGCCCCCTGTATATAGCCTCCACACTGACTGTACCGGTGCCCCCTGTATATAGCCTCCACACTGACTGTACCGGTGCCCCCTGTATATAGCCTCCACACTGACTGTACCGGTGCCCCCTGTATATAGCCTCCACACTGACTGTACCGGTGCCCCCTGTATATAGCCCCCTGTATATAGCCTCCACACTGACTGTACCGGTGCCCCCTGTATATAGCCTCCACACTGACTGTACCGGTGCCCCCTGTATATAGCCTCCACACTGACTGTACCCCCTGGTGCCCCCTGTATATAGCCTCCACACTGACTGTACCGGTGCCCCTGTATATAGCCTCCACACTGACTGTACCGGTGCCCCTGTATATAGCCTCCACACTGACTGTACCGGTGCCCCCTGTATATAGCCTCCACACTGACTGTACCGGTGCCCCCTGTATATAGCCTCCACACTGACTGTACCGGTGCCCCCTGTATATAGCCTCCACACTGACTGTACCGGTGCCCCCTGTATATAGCCTCCACACTGACTGTACCGGTGCCCCCTGTATATAGCCTCCACACTGACTGTACCCCCTGTGCCCCACACTGACTGTATATAGCCTCCACACTGACTGTACCGGTGCCCCCTGTATATAGCCTCCACACTGACTGTACCGGTGCCCCCTGTATATAGCCTCCACACTGACTGTACCGGTGCCCCCTGTATATAGCCTCCACACTGACTGTACCGGTGCCCCCTGTATATAGCCTCCACACTGACTGTACCGGTGCCCCCTGTATATAGCCTCCACACTGACTGTACCGGTGCCCCCTGTATATAGCCTCCACACTGACTGTACCGGTGCCCCCTGTATATAGCCTCGTTATTCTTATTGTGTTACTTTTTGTTATTTCTTTTTATTTTAGTCTACTTGGTAAATATGTTCTTCTTCTTGAACTGCACTGTTGGTTAAGGGCTTGTAAGTAAAGCATTTCACGGTAAAGTTTACACTTGTGTTTGGCACATGTGGCAAATACAGTTTGATTTGATTTGATTTGAATTTAAACCGCACACTTACATTGGATTTGAAGTGCATTTAAAACTGCAACACACTTTACAGTAAAATGATCAAATGAAAGAAATACTGTAACATGATCAAAAAGCAGACTGACCGCTGCGGTCATATTTAGTTACATTTCACGTGAAACAGAATGGGAGCTTGCAAAATAAGTCTGGTTTAACAAGGCTAATAACAGAGTTGAATAAACAACACCTTGAAAAACCACAATGAAACCACAAAAGAAATACTGACCTAGCATGAATAGCTCATCAGCGATGGCCAGGTTGAGTATATAGATGTTAGTGACCGACTCCGTCCTCACATAGTGTAAAACAATGTAGATGACCAATGTGTTGCCCACCAGGCCGATCACACAGACTGCTACATAGATGAGGGGGATAAGGACCCCTGCTATAGTGAGTTGAAAACCCCCCCACGCCTCCACCGCCAGGGCTGGTCCAGTTGTGGTAGGATCCATTGAAGAAAGGGTCGGGGGGTGAGGAGGAAGAGAGGGGAGGGAGGGAAGGTGTTGGGCTCAGGCATTGAGGGGGCGGCTGTGGGGAGGTAGATGGTCGGGGGCACTTGGACAAGCTCAATGGTGGTCAGAGGTGATGATATGTTGTTGGTTGTGGTATAATGGGTGGGTGGGTTGAGGTTGACCTCAGTGCGTAGCAACTGGACCTGTCTGGGAGACAGTAAGAGAAGTCAGTGTGTGAGAGAAAAAATACTGATATCTTTATGCATTCTCAAAACAACAACGCTATTCTGTTAAAGCATCCAAGACACTACAGGACATGAGCAACAATCAAAGAAAATAACCCTGTCACGTTCTGGCCTTTATTTCCTTTGTTTTGTCTTTATTTAGTATGGTCAGGGCGTGAGTTGGGGTGGGCAGTCTATGTTTGTTTTTCTATGTTTGGTTTCTGTTTCGGCCTAGTATGGTTCTCAATCAGAGGCAGGTGTCGTTAGTTGTCTCTGATTGAGAATCATGAGAATCATACTTAGGTAGCCTGGGTTTCACTGTTGGTTTGTGGGTGTTTGTTTCCGTGTGAGTGTTTGTCACCACACGGTACTGTTTTGGTTTTGTAGAGTTCATGTTATTGTTTTTGTTCGAGTGTTCATTTGTCTTTATTAAAAACATTATGGACACTTACCACGCTGCGCTTTGGTCCTCCTCTCCTTCACCAGAAGAAAGCTGTTACCAACCCACTTACCACGCTGCGCTTTGGTCCTCCTCTCCTTCACCAGAAGAAAGCTGTTACCAACCCACTAAGATTTTGATTACATTTTTTTCTCACAAATAAAGTTTTCGCCATTTTGTTTTTCTACGTGTCCATTTTTGTCCAGTTTCCCAGGTTTTCCCTCTCAAAGTCACACCTTTTTATATAGAAAAGTCCACAAAAATGGTTAAACCACATCAGGAGACCACTTTTGAGGTCTTGATTTTTGTAAATATTTGTGCATTTTTGGGTGTAGTTACCCTTTAATTCCAGTGGGCACCAGCAAGAGGCTGTTATTAAGATATATGAAACAAAACAAATACCCACTGGATTGATGCAAATAATCCTGATATAGTTCTGCCAGGTAAGCATAGGCTACTTTGTAGTCAACATTTAATCAAGAATATTGTTGGAAAAGCCTTTCCATCTACCAGAAGACTTTTCACTAGCGTCATCGCTAACGGCTACACAAAATGGTAGACGCGCTCCGCACACACACAGACAGGGCATTGTTGTTGCCTCTTCAGAAAGTTGCAGGAAATAAGAATCACTGATGCATTCTGTTCATGGTTTATAATACAATAATACATTTTCAGTACGTTAAGTTGATTCCCTACCAAGTTCAATACATCTAGTTGATTCCCTACTAAGTTCAATACATTTAGTTGATTCCCTACTAAGTTCAGTACATTTAGTTGGTTCCCTACTAAGTTCAATACATTAAGTGTCACGTTTGTTGGAATGAATATCGGACCAAGGCGCAGCGTATGTTGAGTCCCACATAATTTTAATGAATAAAGTGAAACTTAGTTTATTGTTCATTTGTTTTTGACTTTGCTAACAACGAACCGTGACTACAGAGATGCTACGTGCAATAACTCAAAACAGTATCCCATAACTCACAGGTGGAAAAAATGCTACTTAAGTATGATCCCCAATTAGAGACAACGATAGCCAGCTGCCTCTAATTGGGAATCATACCAAAACACCAACATAGAAAAAACAAACTAGAATAGAAAATATAAAAATATAAAATATAAACTAGACTAAACTAAGGCTTTCTATGGTCAGGACGTGACATTAACTACATTTAGTTGGTTCCCTACTAAGTTCAATACATTAAGTGTCACGTTTGTTGGAATGAATATCGGACCAAGGCGCAGCGTATGTTGAGTCCCACATAATTTTAATGAATAAAGTGAAACTTAGTTTATTGTTCATTTGTTTTTGACTTTGCTAACAACGAACCGTGACTACAGAGATGCTACGTGCAATAACTCAAAACAGTATCCCATAACTCACAGGTGGAAAAAATGCTACTTAAGTATGATCCCCAATTAGAGACAACGATAGCCAGCTGCCTCTAATTGGGAATCATACCAAAACACCAACATAGAAAAAACAAACTAGAACCCCACATAGAAAATATAAACTAGACTAAACTAAGGCTTTCTATGGTCAGGACGTGACATTAAGTTGATTCCCTACTAAGTTATAACATGTTGTGTCATAAAGGCTTTATGAATGCTTAGTGCATAGGACAACCACAGTAAAGTGTTACCCATTCTAATTGTGAACTACCTCAACTACAGACCCCAGCAGCAACATCAGCTGAGGTTAATGGAGAAAGAACCAGAACACAACAACAACACATACAGGACCTGGACAGGCGTGGGCGCCGGGCTAATATGTTCACAACTTGTTGTTTTTGTAGTTGCCATCATCGCTCCTTAATAAAGTGGATGCTGTACGCACACGTGCACGTACACACACACGTACACACACACGTACACACACACACACACACACACACACACACACACACACACACACACACACACACACACACACACACACACACACACACACACACACACACACACACACACACACACACACACACACACACTCCTGTACTGCAGTAATGGAAGGTAATTGGCTCTCTATTAGTGGACGCAACCCAGACACTCATGTCGAGAACAGGGCATGACTTCTACAACACTGTTGGTGATTAACTGCTGAACAAGGGAACAAGGGAGTGAGAAAGGGTAGGGATGGGGGGTTGGAGGAAAAAAGGAGATGGAGAGAGAGATGAGGAGTGATAGAATGAGGGGGAAGGACATATGGAGAGAAAGAGAGAGAGAGATTTGGAGAGAGAGAAAGAAAGAGAGAGATATGGAGAGAGAGATATATATATATATATAGAGAGAGAGAGATATGGAGAAAGAGAGAGTGTGAGAGAGAGAGAGAGAAAGAGAGAGATATGGAGAAAGAGAGAGAGAGAGATATGGAGAAAGAGAGAGAGAGAGATATGGAGAAAGAGAGAGAGAGATATGGAGAAAGAGAGAGAGGGAGAAAGAGAGAAAGAGATATGGAGAAAGAGAGAGTGAGAGGCAGAGAGAGAGAGAGATGGAGAGAGAGAGATATGGAGAGAGAGAGATAGAGAGAGAGAGACAGTGTGAGAGAGAGAGAGAGACAGAGAGAGAGACAGGGAGAGAGAGAGATGTTAATATGACATGAGAGATGGAGACATGATGGCCAGCTCAGATGTGGATTGGTACAGTTTGAGAGAGACAGAGAGAGAGAGAGAGAGGGAGAGGGAGAGAGAGAGATGTTAATATGACATGAGAGATGGAGACATGATGGCCAGCTCAGATGTGGATTGGTACAGTTTGAGAGAGACAGAGAGAGAGAGAGAGAGAGAGAGAGAGAGAGAGAGAGAGAGAGAGATGTTAATATGACATGAGAGATGGAGACATGATGGCCAGCTCAGATGTGGATTGGTACAGTTTGAGGTTTTGACCTCCCAGAGGTTTGCCTTATAAATACATGGGTGTGTTTGAAGAAGACTTTCCCAGAGGAAAGATGAGCTGGCCATCATGTCCCATCCCATAATCTGTCATACAACCGACACGTCACGCTTCCTATGTGCTGCTCCAATACAGAAAACATTCAAACACGCTGATGAGTAAAAGCCTATTATAAATCAAGTTGTTTCCATTTCAGTCCGAAAATGTATTCCAGTTGATGTAAAAAAGGAAGATTGAATTGGTGAAGATGGTCACTAGAGAATGAAAGAATGGAAGAAAGGAGGTTTTGTAAATAAGAATAATGAAATAAAAGGTGTGATGTATATTTTTTTCTTTATTTAACTAGTTAAGAACAAATTTGTATTTACAAAGGCGGCCTAACCTGGACTCCCCTATTGGACTCCCAATCAAGGCTGGATGTGGTGTAACCTGGATTTGAACCAGGTACCAGCAGTGATGCTTCTTTCACTGAGATGCAGTGTCTCAGACCACTGCACCAGACAGGAGTCCAAGAGAAAGTAGGAACTAGAGAGAGAGAAAGAAAAATGGACACTAATGCTCAACAGCACTCTACTGCACCTCACAGTCTATACCACTCATACAGCACAGACCTTAGATCTATTAGACAACAGAGAGAAGCTCATAGAGATAGAGGACGTGACATCACTCCACCCTCCACAGAGAGAAGCTCTTAGAGATAGAGGACGTGACATCACTCCACCCTCCACAGAGAGAAGCTCTTAGAGATAGAGCATGTGACATCACTCCACCCTCCACAGAGAGAAGCTCTTAGAGATAGAGGATGTGACATCACTCCACCCTCCACAGAGAGATGCTCTTAGAGATAGAGGATGTGACATCACTCCACCCTCCACAGAGAGAAGCTCTTAGAGATAGAGGATGTGACATCACTCCACCCTCCACAGAGAGAAGCTCTTAGAGATAGAGGATGTGACATCACTCCACCCTCCACAGAGAGAGGCTCTTAGAGATAGAGGATGTGACATCACTCCACCCTCCACAGAGAGAGGCTCGTAGAGATAGAGGACGTGACATCACTCCACCCTCTACAGAGAGAAGCTCATAGAGATAGATGATGGGACATCACTCCACCCTCTACAGAGAGAAGCTCATAGAGATAGAGGATGTGACTTCACTCCACCCTCCACAGAGAGAAGCTCTTAGAGATAGAGGATGTGACATCACTCCACCCTCCACAGAGAGAAGCTCTTAGAGATAAAGGATGTGACATCACTCCACCCTCCACAGAGAGAGGCTCTTAGAGATAAAGGAAGTGACATCACTCCACCCTTGATAGAGGAAGATACATGGGGCATAACTAGGGTGTCCAATCCAAAATGCATGTTTTCTTGTTAATTGTGTAGAAAATCCTATCAGAAGACCAATGGTCCAAACCTAATTTCTCTATCATAATCTGTTTCAAAGTTATTGGTGTTTTTACCCATGTAGGAGGGTGAATAAATCAATGGAGGCATGACAAAAGAAAGTGGTCATAAATCAGGAGAATAGCCAGGTGTCAGCTAGGCTGGAGGCTGTGAGAGAATATAGGCTAACTGACAGGCTCACCGTTGAACCCGTCATCTTCTTGAATCAAGAGGACATAGAACAATATAGAGGTAGGATAGTATTTTCATATTTTAGTAATTCAAAGATTTCTCACGAAAACAAGCATATCTCTGTGGAATGTCAAAGGAGCACTGAGCGTACCCCAAGCTTTTTATTTTAAAGGAGCACTGAGCGTACCCCAAGCTTTTATTGTCAATATGGAGCACTGAGCGTACCCCAAGCTTTTAATGTCAAAGGAACACTGAGCGTAACCCAAGCTTTTAATGTCAATATGGAGCACTGAGCGTACCCCAAGCTTTTATTGTCAATATGGAGCACTGAGCGTACCCCAAGCTTTTATTGTCAATATGGAGCACTGAGCGTACCCCAAGCTTTTATTGTCACAGTGTTACACAGTGTTACCAGAGCCCTATTCCCTATGTAGTGCACTACTTTTAGACCAGAGCCCTATTCCCTATGTAGTGCACTACTTTAGACCAGAGCCCTATTCCCTATGTAGTGCACTACTTTAGACCAGAGCCCTATTCCCTATGTAGTGCACTACTTTAGACCAGAGCCCTATTCCCTATGTAGTGCACTACTTTTAGACCAGAGCCCTATTCCCTATGTAGTGCACTACTTTTAGACTAGAGCCCTATTCCCTATGTAGTGCACTACTTTTAGACCAGAGCCCTATTCCCTATGTAGTGCACTACTTACTACTTTTAGACCAGAGCCCTATTCCCTATGTAGTGCACTACTTTAGATCAGAGCTATAAATTGAAAAGGGTGCAATTTGGGACACATTTGAGCAATCTAATATAGATTTAACCTAGCTTTCCAGACAACTAATTCAATTCACTTTCTTTCTTTCTTTCTTTCTTTCTTTCAAACCTAATCCACAAATGCTGCACACCTCCTTCACGGCCGGGGGACGATCTGGAACAAGGAGCCCCTGTGGGGGTCCTCCTATCAGGGGATGAACGGCGAGGGGGGGGGGGGTACCAGGAGTACTGAGGGAGGACAGTGGGGATGAAAGGAGGATGGGCCTCATCTCACCCCCTGTTTACCTAGTGGGGGGTGGGGCATTGGAGGGTTGAAGGGTAGGGAGCGGGAAGGAGTGAAAAATGAAGGAGGCGTGGAGGGGGAGGACCAGGGGGATGGAGGAAGGGGGAGTGGTTGGAGGGATGGATGGAGAAGTGGAGAAGGGGAGGGGGAGGAGTCAGGATAAGTGTGTGTGTGTGTGTGGGGGGGGAGGGGGAGGGGAGGGGGGGGGGCGACGTTCAGTCATATAACTGACTTATAACAGACTTACATTCATTAGTTGGACCAAAGTATAGTTCTTAGGCTGTAGCGAGAAGGCAAAGCTATTGTGGTGTAGATAGTTCATCACAGCTACTACCAAAACAGATCTCTTCATCACATATATATTTTGTATAGTTAGAAAATTACAAATCCCAAGTTTCAATGTACATAAGAATGCTTTTTTTTTTTTTACCTTTATTTAACCAGGCAAGTCAGTTAAGAACAAATTCTTATTTTCAATGACGGCCTGGGAACAGTGGGTTAACAGCCTGTTCAGGGGCAGAACGACAGATTTGTACCTTGTCAGCTCGGGGGTTTGAACTCACAACCTTCCGGTTACTAGTCCAACGCTCTAACCACTAGGCTACCCTGCCGCCCCGATAAGAATGCTTAATAGATGTTAATGTTTTTCATGTATCATTGGACAAAACATGCCTCTAAGTATACTATATATTGAAACTAATCTCTGACTGTAGTTTGACGTAGCCTATCGACCGACCAAATCTGTAATTTAATCTACCGATTTTGGGGTGTTCAAAAATAACATGACTATATTTAAGGGCATTACTATGTGCTTTCTGTAAAAAGTTTAACTTGGGCTACTCAGTCAGTATGCTGTGTTATTGTGCTCAGATACAAGGAGAGGAACTATTTTTATCTCTCCCTTGGCCTATTTCCTTTCAGGGTCCAGAGAATTCGTTTTTATTTTGGAATAAAAATAATTTCAGTTTTAGTACT